>NC_141032.1:3690000-3752500 GCF_052040795.2 Danio rerio
GTTATTTTGTTCCTGCACAGCAAAATCCTCTGAGTCAATTTTACTTGGTTTAAATAGTATTTGGCCCCTCTCTAAATTGAGTTACTCATGTAAAGCTGCGGTCACACCAGAGTTTGAGTTTGCGAAATTCTGTCGAGCGGCGCTGTGAAAAGGGGCGGGATTAAACAAGCTTATTAGACATTAAAAAAAAGCGAGCGATTGCTCCATGTTTTAAATTTCTGTCCAGAGAGGTCATGTTTTGATCCTCGATTGGTCTCACGCAGTCAAGTGATGCGATTTCGCAGGTCAGAGTTCACCAAGCTTGAACTTTGCACCGCAGCAACCTGCGAAACTTGACGCATGACCTTGCGTTTCCAGTCTGACGCATTCGTGTGCGTATGATTGGAAGACTATACGCTTATTTTACGCGGCCGCCATTTTAAAGAACCAAAGCGAGGCTGCGGTGGGAAGAAACCCGGAAGTATAGGACCAGCACTGTAAACATTGCAGTAATATACTGTGTACTACAAATCTCCAGCTGTTGCTGAGATATCAAAATGCAGAAATCGTGTAAACATCACCTCAATATCATTCAGTAAGTTTACTTTAAACAAATAAAAGCAATTTAGCATCAAACAAGATCACAATTTTAGTGATATGCTTAAGTGTCCTCCTAGGCTTCAGCTCATGGCACTAGTTAAACACTGTGAGGACGCTTTCCTGCTTCAGCCTGTGTAACCCGGTGAGTGATAAACACTGCAGTCCTCTGCAGCACATCATCGTGTTGTCTGTGATAGTGTTGACCTGGTCCTGAAGTTTTAAACCCGACTATTTCCCGCTAACATGGAAGCGCTGCTCAGCGCGGATGACTCGACTGATCTTCATGGCTTCCGTCTCCGTGTATCTGTGTTTGGTTTGCGCTCAGTTTACCGCTCTTCACCCAGTGAAAACACAGATACACGGACTGGAGCGCGAAGCAGCCGTCAAGATCAGTCGAGTCATCAAGCAGATCGCTCGGCTTGTCTGTGTTTGTGCTCAGTATACAGCGGTGGGTGAACTGATGACCTTCTCGGCCAATCACAATCATTTCTGTTAAACACGTGAACACAATGGCAAATCAGCGCTGTTTTAGAAAGCCGTCAACATTGCCTTAAATCCTAATGCGAAATTGCCTGTTTTTCTTTTAATTCAGTATCGTGACGAGTCTAATATAGTGAAAGAATCAATTTATTAACTTGAGTTTGATGAATGGCATCTAAAACATGTGTTTGGGAAAGAAAACGTTAACTAACTAGTGCCATTTTCCCTAACTTAGCCAAAAATGAGCTCTGATATCCCTTTTTACATTCAGCATTCATTCAGAACAGACCTTCGGGTCACTCGGAAGGCGGAGAAATTATAAATTTGTGTCACTTTATCTTTGCTGATAAGATATACAGCCAGTTGCACAACATTCGTATGTAACTCCCAATGATACTTCCGGGTTTCTTCCCACCGCAGCCTCGATTTCGCTTTTGAAAATGGCGGCCGCGTGAAATCAGTCTATTGGAGGAAAAGCCAAGTGTGACCGCAGCTTAAATGAGACAATAGCCCCTTTCACACATACAGACCTTTCCGGAAAATTACCGGCAATTTGAACAACAAATGAACAGGCCCTTTTTGAAAATACCGGTAAATTCGTTCTGGCTATTTTCCGGAAAGAGAAGTTGTAACATTACCGGTAATTTGCCGGAATGCTGCGCTGTGTGAATGCAGAAGCAAGATTGCCGGAAAGAGCGCGTCCACGTCTAGAACGTGCTGAAGTGAGACACCTGCTTTAGCCAATCAGAGCAGTCAGACGCATTCATGTGTGCGCGGTTTATGAGAATAAAAGCCTTTGAATATTTTTCCAGACACCTTTAGCTGCTAGATGTTAGTCAGATAACGTTTCTATGTTCCTTCTTAATGCTAACTGTGTAAATAATTATCGATAAAATGTTTATGATAATCCGTTGTTTGTTTACCTTCAAGCTTAGCGTGTGCCCGTGAGCGCCCATAGCGTGAGCACACACACATATCATGAACATCTCGACATGCGAAAGTGTTTCTCTATATGTTTTCATAGGAGTTGTACTCAATACTGATCCATCCAAAGAGTTTGTGATGTAGTCAAATGTTTACAAACACAAGCGCAGCCGTTTAGAGGTCATTTCTGGTTAATGATGTCAGAATTTACCGGCATTTTGCGATGGATGTGTGAATGCTCTTTTCCGGAAAAATTCCGTAACGTCCTCGCCTGTGTGAACAGCGCTTTTTTGAATATACCGGTAAAGTCGTTCCGGAAATTTTCCAGATATTTTCTGGTATCACTGTGTGAAAGGGGCTATTGAAAGGATTAATTGGGTGATGATTGAGCACTGATGATGAACACTTGCTGCTAATGAACATAAACACAGAAGAGAAACACAAAACTACAACCGACTTCAGTCACAGCCTTAGATGAAATCAGCTGAAATATAACACATTGAATCTCTCAAAATCAGGATCATAAGCACCTCCACAAACAGCAGATTAACTTATGACCAACCTGTTTGCTCTTATTTAAAGGGAGACCAAATATTCTCTGGACTGAGTAGATTTAGCTGTGTGTGGAAATGTGCATTAGTTTGCCTGCGCAGATCTGCTTTCTTCATCACTGCTGCTTCTTCTCCGCCAGTTTCGCCGTCTCCTTGGCTTTCCTCCATTTGAGGTTCTTCTTGAGCAAATAGAGGTCGATGTACACCGGGTAGTTCAGGACGGTAGACGCACACAGGAGACCACCATGCAAAGCCCCGGCGATACCACAGCTGAATATATCCTGACCTGAAACGCACAGGAGAAACATGTCAAAACAATAGTCTGATTTTTAAATGAAAAGGTATATAGCTATGGACGGCACGGTGGGTCAGTGGTTAGCACTGTTGCTTTGCAGCAAGAAGGCCGCTGGTCCCAGCTAGGCCAGTTGGCATTTCTGTGTGGAGTTTGCATGTTCTCCTCGTGTTGGCGTGGGTTTCCCTCGCAGTCCAAACACATGCGCTATAGATGAACTGAATTGTCCGTAGTGTAAGAGTGTGTGTGAATGAGAGAGTGTATGGGTGTTTCCCAGTACTGGGTCGCAGCTGGAAGGGCATCCGCTGCATAAAACGTATGCTGGAATAGTTGGCGGTTCATTCCGCTGTGGCAAACATTACAATATTTATTTCAAAGTTGATTCAAAGTGTAATGGTTTGCAGTTTACTAGTTAGAATTATGCATAGGGGGTGATATGCTGGAGGATGTCAGTAGTGTACCTGACAGATACAGGTTTTTGACAGGCGTATCGCAGCGGTTTCGAGCCATGGCCTCAGCGTAGAAGCGCTCCAGATTGTGATCTGCAGAGTAAATGGCCCCTCGGTTACAGCTGAGGTAATGCATGTTAGTCAGAGGAGTCGCTGCCTCCTGATACACCAGCTGGGGGAGGGAAAAATAAAAGAGATTAAGAGAAGAGACCAATAAAAAACATCACACACACTGAATTGTAAATTAATATACTGTAAATGAATCCTAAAACGTTGATGGTTAAATATACTGTTTACTATTATTGTTTTATCCTAAATTGTTGATTGTTAAATACACACACACACACACACATATATCTATCTATCTATCTATCTATCTATCTATCTATCTATCTATCTATCTATCTATCTATCTATCTATCTATCTATCTATCTATATATATATATATATATATATTTATATATATATATATATATTAGGGATGTAACAATATTGTAAATACCGTCACACCGCAATAGTAATTTTTTTTCAATATTACCGTAGGCGCATGACTCAATAAAACTATATTTCTGAGAAAAGTTTGCTTAGGCGAATGAAGCGAACGGGAGGTAGCGGGAACTAAAATTCCCATCAGCCTAGGTGTGGCCATCATCCTTTGCGGTCTGTTGTCACTACAGATCCAGTAATGCGGAAATGGAGTGTGCTGCTAGTAGCGTGGAAGAAAAAGAGCTGGAAATGATCGAACCTAAATCGGGTTTTAAATCGGATGTGTGGAAGCATTTCGGTTTCTTTCTAAAAAGATACGAAAAAGGAGAAAAGGTGACAGACAAAGAAAAAAACAATATGCAGGCACTGCCAGACTGTGTGAAATATAAGTCGGGGAATACGACTAATAACAGTCATGGGGACTGCAGAACACAGCACACTTGTTAGATTGATGCAGACATTGACTTGTACCGCAAAGAGACCTCTATCTCACTCATGGCTTGTCCTCTCAAGTGATGGAAAGACGATGCACAGCGTTACCCACTGCTGTCAACCTTGGCTAAATCATATCTCTCTGTCCCAGAAACCTCAGTCCCAAATGAGAGGGGTTTTTTTTCTGTTGCAGGGGACATGCCCAGAGACCCCAGCTTTTAGATTATAGTTATATGATAATTTTCCTTTTAAAACCCTTCTCTATCTAAGTGAGTGAGAGATTAAATGTTGAATGTGATGAGTTTTCAACAATACTAAATTGAAACTTTATTTTTATTTATATGATTTAATAGTTTTTTGTTATTAAAATTGAAAAATTGAAGTTCCTGTTTGGAAACTTACAGATAGATGGCTAATTTGTATGTCATTGATATGTTCAGTACTAAGGTAAATAAACACTTTTGGCACTTTTTTCGAGTCTTTTCATTAGTTTTGTTTTTCCTGTAAATTATTCAGTAAATACCGTACCGTGCCATTCATACCGAGGTATTACCGTACCGTGAAATTCTGATACCGTTACATCCCACATATATACATATATTTGATTGGCATTCGACCATTAGTGACCATCTCTCCCTCATTAGCATAACCAGCCCTGAGTGAGAAGCAGTTGGTCGTCATTACTTTTGAACCTGCTGCTATGCTTACACATAGGCATTTGTAGCTCCGCCCTCTTATAAAAAGAGCACAATCTCATTTAAATTTAAAGCGACAGTCACCAAAATGCCACAATTAGAATCAAAGCCTAAAAATGTCAGTGTAAAAGAGTTATAAAACATAATTTGTGTAGCATTTAGAACTGAAATTTCACATACTTTTCACATAGATTTATTTTACATCTTGAAAAAATGGGCATAATAGGTCCCTTTTAAAAGCTTAACACGGTTATTGTAGGTTAACTAGGCAAGTCATTGAAGAACAGTGGCTTTTATTACAGCCAAGCTAAAAGAAATTATGCAAAAATCACTTTTATAAGGAGTTTAAACACAGTTGTGTGGCAGCAGTGTGTGAAATAATCAGCCTATATAATCACACTTGATAAAAACAGTCTGCAGAAACAGTTTGATTGACATTCTCCCTTTGTACGTGTCATCAGAGGGGGAAAGCCCCGCCCATTAGTTATGATCTGTCCCTCATAAGCATAAACAGCCCTGAGTGAGAAGTAACCGCCTGCCATTAGAGTTTTGAATCTGCCACTATGCTAACACATGGGTATGTGTAGCTCCGCCCTCTTTAGAAAAGAGGGCAATCTCACAGTCACCAAAATGCCACAATTAGGATCAAAGCCTAAAAGATGCAGTTTCAAAGAATTATAAAACATTATTTGTGTGGGATTTTGAGCTGAAACTTCACACACACACACACTCTTGAGACATCAGAGACTTGTCTTACATCTTGTAAAAAAGGCCATAATAGGTCACCTTTAAAAGACTTACAACAGGGACAGGACAAACGGATTTTAGCACTGAAAAATGTACACACTTCAGTTTTTTCTGATACCTTGTCTTTGAGATTGGGGAAATGTTGGCAAGCCCAGTTAAAGATATGGTCTGCAAATCTCTGCTTATAGCTGAAATAATCGTCTCCTCGTTTCCTCACTCGCGTGTCCTTCCAGTCCTCGAACCATTCATAATTCACCATGGTCAGGATGGTCATACAGGACTTTCCTGGAAGATCATCACGTTAACACACAGTTGAATTCAGAATTATTCGCCCTCCTGTTAAGTTTTGATTCTTTCATATTTTTTTCCCCAATTTCTGCTACAGAGAGAAGATTAACACATTTCCAAACATGATAGTTTTAATAACTCATTTTAATAACTGATTTATTTTATCTTTGCTATGATGACAGCACATAATATTAAGCAGAATTAGTGTAAAATTTGTAACTTTTTTGTATAGATAAGGCGTCTTCTTCTTTACAAAAAATATTTTAAAAATCTGTATACAATAAATGATTGCATAAAAAATTATATATATATATATATATATATATATATATATATATATATATATATATATATATATATATATATATGCCAGAAAGAGAGATAGATAGACAGATAGATGTAACAATATAAAAATATTGTAATTTTATGACTTAATAAAACAGATATATTGTATTTTTATTTAATTTAAACCTAAAATAACTAATGCGTAATTTTTTCTTCATTAATTGTTTTATGAATATATTTTTTATTTTATTATATTCAACTTTTTTTATTTGTTTTTCCCTTAGAATATTTATGTATTTAAGTATTTATTTATTTATGTGTTTATTTTTATATTTATTTAATACTCCGTTTATTTCTGTATTTACTTATTTATATATATATATATATATATATATATATATATATATATATATATATATATATATATATATATATATATATACAATACCGGTCATAAGTTTGGGGTAATTTTTTTTTTCTTGTTTTTTTTTAAAGAAAATTATTCTGTTCATTAAGTCGGCATTTATTAAATTGTTAAATATTTACTCACTTTTTTTATTATAAAATGGTTTCTTATTGTATGTAGTTTCAAATAAAATTATTACTCGAGTCATTATTGTTTTTATTACTTTTACCATTAATAATAATATTAATAGTAATAATATTTAATATTAGAGTGATTTCTGAAGGATCATGTGAGTAATGAAGCTGAAAATTAATCATTAAGTTCATTGCTGGAATAAATGATTAAGTTAAATTATAAAGTTCTTTTGAACAGTTATTTTATAGTGCAATAACATTTCACAACTGTACAATGTGTACTGTATTTTAGATTAAATAAATGCAGCCTTGGTGAGCATGAAGAAGCTTATTTTAAAACATTTAAAAATCCTACTGACCCCAAACTTTTGATCTGTAGTGTATATTTACTCATGTGTTTATTTATGCAATTTTTATTTATGCATTTATCTATTTTATATTTTTGCATGTTAGTCCTCCATAGGCTGCGGTCATCCTTTACCTGGGTGTCGGATCTGTGATGTCTGTGAGTCTTTGGCTGAAGGGAAAGTAATGAGAACCATAGGAACATTCTCTGGAGCCTCGTCTTTACTCATACTGAAGAAATCATCCATCCTACAAGAGAAAACTTATGTTTAACTGACTGCAGTCACACATTACAGATGATCTCATGTGCTAATAGACATAGAGCTTCTTCAGAAAACAGCATGAGAGAACAGAGAGTTTGAGAAGGACTGGAAATATGTTTCCCCATAGGCAGGAACAGATGAAATGTTTTTCAGAGAAGAAACTTAGTCCAGAAAAAACAATCACATGGAGAGAGAAAGAGATTAGCATTTAGCCAACGGCGCCACCTTGTGTTTCATTCGCGCAGATGCAGTAAGTGCTTTTAATTTGCTGATTTCCTCACCTGTGAAAAAGCTTGCTTAAATAGTGGATTAGTTGAAAAGGAATGAAAATGAAAACGAATCTATGATTTATTTCCCCTAAACGTGTCCTACAGCATTTTTTGGTGCATTTAGCCACAGCAGCTGGTCGGGACTGCGTTTTTTTATTTCTTAAAGAAAGTCATTTTTGGAAATAGGCTAATTTTACAACAACCAGTTGTGTGTTACAATATTTAAATCAAGCCGTTCTCCGATCTGGCGGGAACACTTTTAGCTTAGCTTAGCTTAGCTTAGCATCTATCATCGAATTAGACCATATTTCTCGCTCAAAAATGCCAAACAGATTCGATATGCATCTATTTAAAGCTCTTCTGTAGTTATTGTGTATAAAGCCGACAGAAAAATGAAAAGTTGCCATTTTCATGGCCGATTTGACTAAGAACTTTATTGCCGTTTAATCATATCTTGCACTTAAAAGCAGTCCCAGCTAAGACTCTTTTGAGGCAAAGTCTAGATAGGATACAGCTGCAGATATGCACATCATTACAGATATGCAAGCATAATTAATGACATTGTATAACAATAATTAATATTTTTACAGTACTGTGACGGTTGGGTTTAGAGTAGGGGTAGACGTTAAAATACAATTTATTGGGTAATAATAAATAACATTTTGTGACGGTTGAGTTTAAGGTTGGGGTATGG
This sequence comes from Danio rerio, assembly GCF_052040795.2. Lineage (NCBI taxonomy): Eukaryota > Metazoa > Chordata > Actinopteri > Cypriniformes > Danionidae > Danio > Danio rerio. Next base: position 3,698,321 of record NC_141032.1, read on the forward strand.
CTAGACGTTAATAAAATACGGAGAAATTTCATAAATAATGGAAATCATTTTGGTTAACTTCTGATATAGCAACAACCCTCTTTCATTTCCCCAACCCTAAACCTACCCTGCTAAAATATCCAGCTTAAACCAGCCTAGGCTGGTTGGCTGGTTTTAGCTGGCAGACTAGGCTGGTTTTAGAGGGGTTTTGGCCACTTCCAGGCTGGTTTCCAGCCATTTCCAGCCTGGTCTTAGCTGGTCAGGCTGGAAAATGACCAGCTAAATCCAGCTATAACCAGCTTGACCAGCCTGGTTTAAGCTGGACATAGCTGGTTTTGGCTGGGCTCCCAGCCTACTAGGCTGGTCAAGCTGGTCATCTCCCAGCCTAACCAGCTAAGACCAGGCTGGAAATGGCTGGAAACCAGCCTGGAAGTGGAAAAACCCCCTCTAAAACCAGCCTGGTTGACCAGCTAAAACCAGCCCAGGCTGGTTTAAGCTGGATTTTTCAGCAGGGTCACCATCACAGTAACATAAAAACAGTAGTTCAATCAAGTAATATTTATGTTATCTATTAAATTACCTAACAAATAAAATGTTTTGACGTCAACCCCTAACCCTAAACCCAACCGTCACAGTACTGTAACAATATAAATTATTGTTATACAGTGTCATAAAAAATGCTGCTATATTGATGTGCATATCGCACTTCCGGCCGGCCGTGTATCCTATCTAGATTTTACCCTCTTTCAGTGCTGCGTAATATCATTGCGCATGCTGCAACCATGGTAAATATTATGTAAATTTATTTGCTAAATTGATTTTGGGATAAATTAAAGGCCTTTTTTGTACATTTTGGCTTTCTATAATGTAAAACAACTTTCGGTTAGATGTAAAGAGAGCAAAAAAAATACACTTTTAATTGTTTCTTTCATTTGGCCTGAGTTTGTGTCGACAACAATATATTTTTTTCTCAAATTGAGTCATACATACAGACGTACATACATAATTTTTGAGTAGGCCTACTGTAAATAAGGGCATATAGCCCGAAATCTACACAGAGTGTCCCTTAAAGTCAAGGGTGTCCAAACTTGGTCCTGGAGGGCCGGTGTCCTGGAGAGTTTAGCTCCAACCCTAATCAAACACACCTGAACCAGCTAATCAAGCTCTTACTACATATACTAGAAACATCTGGCAGGCAAGTTGGAGCTATACTCTGCAGGACACCAGCCCTCCAGGACAGAGTTTGGACACCCCTGCTTTAAATGCAGTATTATAGCTAATATATGGCTAAAATATATGTAAAGAAGAATACATTTGTTTATACTGACATGCCATCCATGTCGTTGGATTTGAAGAGCCAGGTGCTGGTGGCCGTGATGCCCAGCTCTTCCTGAGTGGCATCAAAGCCAGAGAAGAGGAGGAACGATGCTTTACCAGGCCTCATCATGTCCAGACGACTCTGAATCTCTGAAAGGTTAGAAAAGAGTGCATGTACAGTCATGAGAAAAAGCTATCATATCCCTTTAGAATCCAGTTGTACATATCAAGACGTAAGAAATTATAATGCAACCATATGAATATCATTAGTCCAATATGACAAATCTTTAACCGTGTAAAAAAATGGACTTGGCAACCCTGTATCTTGCCTTTACTTTTGTTCAATACATAATAACATGTAAGGTGTGATGTTGCTCATCCAAGGTTTTATCTTCCTAATTTTAAGACCTGCCAAGGGCCGTATAGTTTTTATTATGTCCTGATACTAAAAAACATGAAATTCAAGTCATGAACAGTGGTTACACAGTAGAATAAATCTGACTAAAGCACAAAGAATAAGCTCACCTGGCTTGACTTGTATTTCTGGAGGTAAAAGCTTCTGGAAAGTATTGAAAATCCCACAGTTGGAGATGATGACAGGAGCTCGGATTTCTACATGCTCTTCACCTTTCTTCACCGTCACTCCTGTCAGTCAAAACACATTAGCAGTTTGATTTATTCATGATTTTAGTGTATAATATAGAAACTGACTATTTTCAATGCAAAATAAACCCAGACTGAGATAATCAAGACGACAAAGCCATTTATTTAGGTAAAACAGTATGAGCAAGGAGTTTTTGAGCCATGAACCAAACTAAAAATAGTCACAAAATTACAAACTCTGATTTCAAACGAATGTGTAAATACAATTTTTTTTTTAGCTGACATGTGGGAAAAGGCTGCAAAAATGAGGACATATATAAACTAAGTTTGATCAAACTAAATATTTCAATTAGTGTGGGGACAATGATTATTCGCATGCAAAATAAAAGTTAGTATTTACATAATATATGTAGGTGTACTGTGCATATTTATATTTGAGAAAATGTTTATACATACATTTGAAGTAAAAAATATTCGCCCAAATGCTGTTTAACAGATTCAGGAATTTTTCACAGTATTTCCTATAATATTTTTTCTTCTGGAGAAAGTCTTATTTGTTTTATTTCGGCTAAAATAAAAGCAGTTTTAAATTTTTTAAATTAATTTCAAGGTCAACATTATTAACCCACATCGGCGCAATAGCCTAGTGGTTAGCGCGCCAACATATGGTGCAATAGCATGTTAGGGTGTCGTGAGTTTGAATCCCGGCTCGAGGACATTTCCCTACCCCCTCTCTTTCTCCTACTTCACTTCCTGTCTCAATACTGTCCTATCTAATAAAGGCCAAAAATAAATCTTTAAAAAAAACTTAAATAAATAAAAAAAATTATTAGCCCACTTTGGCAATATTGTTTTTCTACAGAACAAACCAATGTTATGCAATGATATGCATATTTAACCTAACTTGTTACCCAAATTAACCTAGCTAATCCTTTAAATGTCACTTTAAGCTGAATACTAGTATCTTGAAAAATATCTAGTCAAATATTATTTACTGTCATCATGGCAAAGATAAAATAAATCAGTTATTAGAAAGAATTTATTAAAACTATTGTTTAGTAATATGTTGAAAAAGATCTTCTCTCCGTTAAACAGAAATGAGGGAAAAAAATATACAGGGGCACTAATAAATCTGACTTCAACTGTACGCGTTATATTTTGAGGTCTTTTGTACTCACCATATGCAGTTCCCTTGTTATCGACCAGAATTCGGCTCACAGGGGCCCGGACCAGCACACTGCCGCCATATTTCTGTATGACTTTAGTAACGTGGAAGGGGATCTCACTGGCGCCCCCTTTAGGATAATATGCTCCACGCTTGAAGTGGTGCAGCATCAGAGCATTGATCATGAAGCTGGACTCTTTAGGAGCAACACCTGAGCAGATCCACAGAAACAATTTTCTTGCATGTGAGTACAATCACATTGGTTAGGTTGTAACAACTCTTCCAAAACCCTTTTCCCCATCTTTCTGATTGAAATGCCTACTTTACTACATCTAATCAGCTCATGGAAGATAAAACAAGCCACGCCCACTGCTTACCCATTTAAAGTTCTGTTTCTCCAGGAACTGCGTCACAATACGGAAAGAAAAAAAATGGTCGCAGCTTCCGGTTCATGCAGACTTTGAGAGTGGATTATAGACCTTCTTCATGGCTGCTGCATGGAGGGCGCCATAGCGACCAGCGTCTTCCGGTAGAATGTGAAAACTTCCGTTTACAGCGTGTACAACTGGTAATTTGCGCTCCGAAAATGGGTTTCAATGACGTTTTTAATGGATAACAGAGTGTTTTTGTGACACACAACTTAGAAATGTGTCTGTTAAAGCCGTTATAATCTGTCACATGTGGTTCAAGCGCGTCAGAAATACGAGAAAAACGTTCTCCTAGTTCACGTGTCTGCCGTCAGAAATACAGTGTGTGTGTGTGTGTGTGTGTGTGTGCGTTCCCGGCCTGTCAGCTGTGCTGTTAGCTCAGCGGCTCTTTAACACACACACACACACACACACACACACACACACACACACACACACACACACACACACACACACACACACACACACACACACACAGACAGAGAGAGAGAGAGAGAGAGAGCGCAAACCAGAGTACTTGCATGAAACTTAACAGGTATGAAAGTCGTGCAATTTACAAAAATGAGCAATAAAAGTCTGTTATTGATCCTCTGCTGGCTGATTTGCTGTTCATTCTAATCGCGAGCCGTTTGTGTTTTATTTCGTGTGTTGTATTCACCACGGTTTGTGTTTTTCTGTCATTTTGAAATGACACTAGCCTATATTTTCACTTTGTCACAGTTATTAAATCAGTGTGTCAGTGGCACAGTACAGGCTACTGTGTGTGTCCAACATTTTGGTGAGTTACATTTGTTTGGGCTGGTTATATATTTGAAATAAAGAGAAAATGTTGACTTTAGCGATGACGAGGCTTCATTTAAACTGCAGAAGATGCCTTTTGACAACGAGGGGAAAACGCCTCACAGCAGCTGTTTTCCATATTACTAGACAGCCCGCAGATATTGCTTGACAGCCCGCTCCCGTCCCAAATTAAACCCGTTCCCGATCGCTCCCGCGCTTTATTCGGAAATTTATTCCTCTACTCTGATGCTCTCACCGCTTTCGGTGTGAACGTACAGTTATAGATATGCTTGAACCGTATCTCTCAGTTTAAAACTGTATGGGCGATTTACACATTGCATCCAAACCGACGTTGTAAACGTGACGGGTGCTTCTTCCTTTATCGATTTAAAGGCTTTTCTAAACTTGCAATCCTCTGCCTGTTTGTCTTTGTTATGGGCATCATCAGCTGTTCCTAGACAGTCGCGGTGCGGTCAATTTTCAAAATAGTTCAACTTTGGCCACTGTGTGGATTAATACTGAATGTGTGGCATTGTTATTACTTGGGTTAGGTTTAAGAGTAGAGTAATATGCTGGTTTTTGACTGCATTGCTTTGTTGCACTCCTCCATTGGCCTCTCACATACTCTCTGTGCTCTACTTCATAGCCGTGGTGGGCGTTTCTCTCGGCCTCACGCTGAACTCAGTTGACCAATCACAACAGACTCGGTCATCGGACCAATCAGCACAGATTAGCTTCGCACTAAGGAGGGGTTTGGGAACAAATGAATCGCTGAACTGATCATTTTGGAATGGTTGGGATAATTAGGTTAAAATAAAGGCATATTATAAGACAATGGAAATGTTTTTGACCTTGCATGCATATCAGCCTAATGTTGGAGTCCCCCAAATCCAAAACATGACCATTTATAATGCAAAATAGGGGCTCTTTAATATCAAAACTACAAAAGATTACTGAAGAGTTCACAAACAATAACTCATCTTCAGAAAGTGCCAGACTCACCATAGAAGAAATAGGAGAAGATCAGGTGCAAGTCCTTGTTGCTGGTCAGTTTGTAGTTCATCTCAGTAGCGTTGAAGTCTGAGAGCCGAAAGATGGACGAGATCAGGTTAGCGATGCCACTTTTGATCAGAAAGAGAGCAAACCACTGTGGGATGATCTTCAGGATGGCCATCAGAGGAGTTTTCCTGGCTGTGAGCTGTGGACCATACAGAAGACACAGATGCTGTTTTAATGGATTCATGTAAAAAAGTGGTTAATTGAAAGTAATTGAAAATTGTCAACAATTATTTTACAACCTTATATTATATTGCATTCTTTTCTGTTTTACACTTGGTTATTAGGTTGTATAGTGATTGAACTTGATAATGCCACTGTTACCTCTCTGTGTCATGTACATGTGCTTTTATTCTTGTGGGGACCAAATTGGGTTGGGCGATGTCGGCCAATTTGGCATGGTACGATGTCTAATGTGAAACATCGCAAAGGGTGAAGGCATTATTATTGTGGGCAGCGGCGAATTAATTATTTAGGAATAATTAGCTAATTCATAACAAATTAATTATTTGTAGCCTACCGTTTCAACATCCTGACCCTTATGGTCTTTGCTTTACCCATAATCAAATTATAAATAAGTGAAGTTTTTAAACTCATTTCGACAGGAGCACGTGATATAATTGACTGCAGCTGGCCACCTATCTACACTCATTAGTTAGCCAATCAGATCTATCCTAACTCACTATAAGTAGCCTAGCTAGATATTACTCCCTTATCTTCGTTTTCCGAAGAAACCCCCCCATCCACCCCATTTCTCCTCCTTTTCTCCTTTACAAAAAAAGGGGGAGCTCTCGAGAACCACCTGATCTCGTACTCCCCTCACATGCTCTATGGACCTGGCGGGAGCCCTGGGCTCAACTATCTCCGAGCTCAGGGTTCTCTCCCGGGACAGCATGCCAAACCTGCTTACAGTTGTCAAGCAATATCTAAGTGTGAACTCTTGAATTAAAGATAAGTTACACACAAATTACCACCTGTCAATCACTTTTTCCATGGGACTCTGGCATGAATAGGCAGAGTGATCTGTGTCATTATAATGGCGTCCACAAACTTGGTTGGTAAAAAAAAAAGGTGCACAACCAACAGGAACCAACCAACAGCATCTGAGGTTTTCGATAAAATTAGTAAGTACAAGTGTGAAAGTCAAAGACTGAAGCAGTGTACTGATGCGGTGATACGCTACATGATAGATTCAAAAGACAGCAGAGTCGTTAGAGACAAGATTAATTAAATATCATGTTTGATGACTATAGAGAGACGCCAGGATTGTGCTGGCAGCTCAGCATTGTGATGTCTACCGCCAACGGACAATGGCATCGTCTATTGACCCAACCCTTGACCAAATATCAAATTTTGTCCTCATGGGGACTTCCTTTGGTATTCATAATTCACACAGAATGAAGTACAACCCTAAATCAGAAAAAGTTGGGTCAGTCTGGAAATAAACTGGTCCATCCCTGATGCCTCTGAGCCCAGAGAAGTCGTTGGCACTTCTGGACACTGTTAACATAGGGCTTCCTTTTGGCACAGTACAGATTTCTCAGGCATGTGTGGGTGTAACTATGTATTGTGGTACTTGACAAAGGTTTGCAAAGTAATCCTGAGCCTATGTGGTGATATTGCCTATAGGTGAATGAGGATTCTTGATGCAGCGCCGCCTGAGGGATCGGAGATCACTGTTGTTCAGCTTAGGCCTGCACCCTTGTCCTTAAAGGACTGAAACTCCTCCAGATTCCTTTTAAAACACTATGATCTGATGAAGGTGCAATAACCAAATGTCTTTCTCTCTTTCTTTGAGGTCATTGTTTTTAAACATTTCAATAATTTTTTCACGTATTTGTTGGCAAACTGGCGATCCTCGGCCCATCTTTGCTCCTAAAGGAGTGACCTTTCATGGAAGCTGCTTTTGTACCAAATCATAATTACAATCACCTGTTTCAAATCACATCATTAATTAACCAGTTTACCTGATTACTAGCCCTAAACTGCTCCTGTCCCAACTTTTTTGCAATGTGTTGCATTTCTTAATGACAGGAAAGGATGTACAGTATATTTACAAATGAAATGAAGTTGACATGACAAAACCTGAAATAGTTTGTGCTCATATTGTCTGCAATTAAATACAAGTACAATAAATTAGGATAGCTCTACTTTCTACTACTTTATTTTTCCATACTGTCCCAACCTTTTTGCATTTTAAAAATGTATAAGTGCTGATTGTTTCCTGTGAGAGCTGGGTTTAGGGGTGGAGTTGGTGTGTGAGATGAAGATGCTGTACCTTCATGACCTTAAAGAACTCCTCCACGGCTTTCACGTCATTAGGGAAGAGTTTCTTCAAGTTCTGCTCCATCTCCACCCGGCCGCTCAGGATGGGGTAGTCTCTCCGTTTGCCTTTATCGTCAATCACAATACTGTCGAAATGCTGCGGCAGCTCCACAAACTCCAGCTGACCCTCTGAGATCTGGTCCATCGCAACCTTAAGCAGACCGTTTTCATGCAGCTGACCGAAGTAGTGGAGCCCTTTAACATGTGGGAACATCTTTCAAGTTATTGATTTAAATTTTAGTAACAGCACATTTATTTGATATTTTTTTAAACCCGTTCTAAGTATTATTCACAAAGGCATCACTTTTTTTGAAAAAAAAAAAAACACTATATATTGTATAACTACAGGTTTAATATGTCTATGTTCTCTATACACAAAACCTTAACCTTTCTGATTTTGACTGTAATGTAATAATGCAATGAAATAACGTGCTATAAAAATAACATTGAAATGAATTGAAGTAAGTTACAACGACATGTAGCATAAGCTCTGTGATTGGTCGGCTTGCCTGCGCGTTGCCTGCGCCGTGGGTTCATGATCCGCTGATGGATCCACAATGCAGTTCGGCAACGCCTGACGTCACCCATTCAAAGTGAATGGGAAGCGTTGACGCTGACGCCCCGTGTGAATGGGGCGTTACATCATTAAAGGGTCACGAAACACCAAAACACATTTTTTGAGCTGTTGACAGTGGTATATGTGTCCCACACTGCTAAAAACACTATTAGGACACCTATATTTCACTAAAAAGGGTAAATTGGTTGTTTTTGCGTTATTTCAAGCAAATTCGTACTTCCTGTTTGAAACAAATTTTTGAAGCTGCGTCACGGCCATGACATAATAGCGTGTATTCCAGCGTGCAGACTGGGCGTCTGTGCCAGAGTGAGTCTTATTACGTCTTACAGTGTGCTGCATTAATGCATGAGTAAGGCTTGGTTCAAACCAATCAGCGCACTCTATTTTGCAACTTCATTAATATTCATTGGTGTCACTGTTTACACCAGAGACGCCACGTTGTGTTGGCAAAACAAGCGTGAAGTGTTGCTTTTATAGTTTGCTGCCATTAAGTTTCGTTTTCCTTTTCTCTCTGTGAGAGCTCAGACTCACGTGTGGATTAACAGTGTACGCGACGCTCGACAACAATAATTTACGTGTCTAAGGAGGATTATTGTTTACCTGAGAGCTGTTCTCATCTGCAAACGCTGAAATCCGGATTTGCTTGTAGTCTTCTCTTCATAAAGACGCGGCTCTTGTTGCTGGTGATTGTCCTGTCTCTACAGATTTGGTAAGTGAGCGACCAGCGCTCTTTGTTTATTCAGTTTGTCCGTATCGAATTAAGTTAACTATTGCACTGAGTGCAAACTTGTTAACACCGCATTTTGTGACCGGAATAACACACGCGGCTTTCTGACGCTACCTGCCGTGTGCATCTAAGTTTCCGGGAATTGCGGAGCTTTTTTTCTCTCATTCGCCGTGCGGTATCAAACATTGCATGAAAAATACACGCTTAGAGCAGTTCCTCGAATCAAATATCGCGTTTGTCGCGAGGGGCATGAATGAATTCCCTGAATGAAAGAGCCAAACTGCAGTTAAAGTCCAACATTTAATAATCTGGTAAATAATTCAACTACAGATGTCCATGTAGGTTAAACACAATGACTGTAAAAAATACACCATCACTTTCTCGTGTGTGTATTTTGACTGAAACTCGCGCGTGCCCAAATAGACACTCCCACACCATCCCACTTTAGTTCCTCCGACACTCCCCCCTAAACAGAGCTGGACACGCCCACTTTTCTGACTTTTTCCAAAGTAGAGGTGTGAAAACACCCTGCTGAAACGAGGGGGTTTCATGGCCCTTTAAAATAGAGCCCAGTGATTCTAATGTTGTGACTGACTGAGGTGGTTGTCTTGTGTCTTGAGGCTTATTTATTTATCTAAACATGAAGCTCTGCTGATAAAGATTGTACGTACCCACATCAAACTCGAAGCCCTTCTCAGTGAAAGTGTGACAGCAGCCTCCTGCCACGTCGTGTTGCTCCAAAACCAGAACTTTCTTCCCTGATTTGGCCATTGTGGCTGCAGCCGTCATTCCTCCGATCCCACTTCCTATTATAATCGCATCAAGATTCGCTGGAATCTTTTCCTTGGTAAATCCTTGAACATATAAAGTACGTAAATATAGTTCAAGTCAAATGTATTAGCGCTCTGTTTTCTTTCTCAAATATTGTTCAAATGATGTTTAACAGAGCAAGGAATTTTTCACAGTATTTTCTATAATATTTGTTCTTCTGGAGAAAGTCTTATTTACATTGGTTTATTTACTTAATCAGTATTGCAGTTACATTATTCAAGTATTATATATAATATTATATGCACACAGTTCACTATACATGCATACAATATATATAGTTGTATATGTATATTTTTTTGACAGATGTTATCCTGAACATGAATACGAGTTAAAAAAATGACTTCAAAGCCGTTGCGCTCATGCAATCTTAAGTAATATTTTTCTGCACTAAAAAAACTGTGACAGATGAAAAGACCAGTGTTTTATAATGGTAAGGACTTGGAATGTTCCCAAAACCTCACAAAAGGCAATCTGTAATCTCTTAAATGCTTTAAACAAAAGAAATCTGGCTGTTATCACAACTGGGTAATCTAGTTCAGATAAAGTAGAGCCTTTGACACGCATGCTAATTGTTTTACAATGGTATTGATAATATACTGCTTTACCTAATTAGATTAGGTAAAGGTATTAAATGTTCTGTGTATGTTATCTGATAGCAAATGTAATGCGTGTACTATAAGGAGATATTTTGTTTGTCATTTTAAGAGCCTTAAAAGTAAATTACATCATCATCTACTGATATATTCCATCATGTGGGTCAATAAATAAAGATATAGGAACATATAATTAATATTTTGCATAATGAACATGCTTTGATTAGGTACAGATCAGATCTTATTTGGTCTCTTGTTAAAATAAGTGCACTTGATTCACTTATAGTAAGCTTTATTTACAATGGGAAGATAAAAATCATTTAGGGGTTAGTTCACACAAAAATTAAAAATGTGTCATATTTTACTCGTCCTCCATTCATTCAAGTTATGTTGAAAAATGTAAAAATATGGAGGCCATTGACTTTCATAATAGGTTTTTTTTTCTACTATGGTTTGAAACCACGTGAGAGTGAGCAGCAGGGGTGTCCAAACTCGGCCCTGGAGGGCCGGTGTCCTGCATAGTTTAGCTCCAACGTCCTTCAACACACCTGCCTGGAAGCTTCTAGTATACATAAAAAGCTTGATTAGCGTGTTCAGGTGTGTTTAATTAGGGTTGTAACTAAAATATGTAGGACACCGGCCCTCCAAGTGAGTACATTTTGACTTTTAGGTGAACTATCTTTTTAAGTTTAAGTCCCTTTGTTTATCAGGGGTCGCCACAGCGGAATGAACCCCCAACTTATACAGCATATGTTTTCCACAGCGGATGCCCTTCCAGCTGCAACCCAACACTGGAAAACACCCATACACTCTTACATTCACACACACACACTCATGCACTACGGCCAATTTCATTCATTCATTTTCGATCGGCTAACTCCCTTTATTCATCTGGGGGTGCCACAGCGGAATGAACCGGAAACTTTTCCAGCATGTGTTTTACACCAACACACCAACACTGGGAAACACCCATACACACTCATTCACACACATACACTACGGGCATTTAGTTCATTCAATTCACCTATAGCGCATGTGGGGGAAACCGGAGAACCCGGAGGAAACCCACACCAACACACGGGGAGAACAAGCAAACTCCACACAGAAATACCAACTGGCCCAGCCGAGACTTTAACCAATGACCTTCGTGCTGTGAGGTGATTGTGCTACCCACTGAGCCACCATGTCACCCATAAAAATAATTACAAAAATATTAAAAATATATAATGTAAAAAAAAAATTTATATATATATATATATATATATATATATATATATATATATATATATATATATATATATATATATATTTATATACGTACGCAGCAAGCCACTGGACAAACTGGTAACAGTGGGAAAGCTGTAACCGCGTAAAGGAACAACATTGTACCGCCTTGTAGCATTTGTTTTCAAGACAATATGCAGCCATACATACCTCTGGCTACATAATTCACGATCTCCAGAAATGTATACAGGGCTACGTTTTCAGAATGAGCCTCTGTTGACTAAAGCTGATGCGTTTTTTTAAATGACATTTACTGACGGAAAACAAAAACAGAAGTATGCATTTAAACAGAAAGTTTCAAATGAAAAAGAAATTAACCCCCCATTTACTCTCTCTCAAGTGGTTTCATGCTTTTATGAGTTTGTTTCTTCTGCTAAACTCTAAAGAAGATATTTTGAAGAATGCTGGAAACCTGTAACCATTGACTTACATAGTAGGAAAAACAAATACTAAAAAAGTCAATGGTTACCAGTTAAATCTTCTTTAGTGTTCAGCATATGAAACACAATGTTTGAAACAAGCAAAAACAATGGCAGAATTAAAATTTTGGGGTGAACTATCCCTTTAAGAGATTGTACATTGGCTTTTAGATTAGCAGAACAGGCTTAAAACATGCTCAGGTCGTTCTCAGGTCAGAAAAGCATTTAGTATTAAAAGATGGTCTGTGTATTCACCTTGTTTCAGCACTTTATCTCTCTTCTTCTGGTCCAGCTCTAACGGTTCTGCAGGCCTCACCGATGAAGCAGAAAACGGACTCGGTTTTTTGAACAGAAACCAGAACGTTCCTGCAGCCCAAATCAAGGCGGAGACCCAAATAATCAGCAGCCACATCCTGAAGAACCGTTTTCACCCTGAAACAAACCAACAAAATCTAAAAATGGATCTAGTTTTTTAAATTATTGCACATAGGCTGGACTTTTCAGCAAGAGAAAAGAGACTTCTGCAAGGATGTTTGCTAGTCTTCTTTTATATGCAAGCAAAGGAGCAAAGGTCTCTGAGAATGAGTGAAGCAACACTTAATTGTCATATGTAATCAATCAAGATAAGAGTGGTGAATGTAGTACAAGTTCTAGTCCACATTCAGATCCAGTCTCGTCTAAATAAACATTTATATCATCGGTGTAAACAAAGAACAGACAGTTTACTTGATTTCAGGCACAATGAACCCCACAGAGCGTTTAGACACACTTTGCTTTACGATTTTCAAGAAAAATTCCAAAGCAAGAGGCTTTGTTACAGGGACAATTCCCTCAAAAAATTATTTACTAATTATTTACTCGCATGCTTCTAAACTATAAATTTCTTTCTTCTGTTGAACACAAGACAAGATATCCTGAAAAATGATGGATATGCAAGCAGCCGTTGGAATTCTTAGTAGAAACAAAAAAAAAAACTGAATGGAGGTCAATTGTTGTTTTTTTCTTCTTCTAATGTTCAACTCATATTGTCGACATTTACATTTACATTTACATTTAGTCATTTAGCAGACGCTTTTATCCAAAGCGACTTACAAATGAGGACAAGGAAGCAATTTACACAACTAAGAGCAACAATGAATAAGTGCTATAAGCAAGTTTCAGGTCTGTAAAGTCTAAGAAGGAAAGTATTAGTAGTATTAGTATTTTTTTTTTTTTGTTTGTACAGTTAGTGTGATATTCAGAGAGGCAATTACAGATTAGGAAGTGTAGTGGAGACTAAATAGTTGGGTTTTTAGTAGTTTCTTGAAAGTAGCGAATGACTCTGCTGTTCTGATGCAGTTAGGGAGTTCATTCCACCAACTGGGCAGATTGAGCGTGAGCGTTCGCGAAAGTGATTTCTTCCCTCTTTGGGATGGAACCACGAGGCGACGTTCATTCACAGAACGCAAGTTTCTGGAGGGCACATAGATCTGCAGAAGCGAGAGCAGATAAGAAGGAGCAAGGCCAGAAGTCACTTTGTAGGCAAACATCAGAGCTTTGAATTTGATGCGAGCAGCAACTGGCAGCCAGTGCAAACGGACTAGCAGCGGAGTGACATGTGCTCGTTTAGGTTCATTGAAGACAACTCGTGCTGCTGCATTCTGGAGCAGTTGAAGAGGCTTGATAGAGTTAGCTGGAAGCACATGGGTTTATTCTGAAAATGTACCCCTATAAACATTTCTGGAGATCGCAAATTATGTAGCCAGAGTTACGTAGCATTCAACTAACTGCGTTCAACAATGTAGCACTGAACAACGGTCTGACGAAAGCTACAGGGTGGTAAAACGCCATTTTTTTTGCGCGTAGCAGCTGATTGTGTACCTCTGTATGGACGGTTTTCCTGCTGTTTGCCCAGTAGATCGACATCGACGTTGACGGACCTGAGTCGACCATGACAATGGTGTTCAAGTCTGGCGAAGAACGGTTCCAGAAAGCAGGTAAGACAAAAGCAAAAGCTAAAAAATAAATTAAACAGGTAAATAACAGGGTGAGAATGTGGTAAAATCTGAAAACGTGGTGAAAATCAGGCGAGGGCTTTTCTTTTTCTGCATTACTTTTTAAAACTGTTGGTTGGGCTTAGGGAAGGTGGTGGGCGGGTCAATCTGTGCTTTAAAAAACACTATTGGTTGGATTAGGGAAGAAAGAGGTTGGGTCAATCGATCAGTCAGTCGATCGAACCATGGTAAAGTCTAGATTGGATATGCGGCGGGCCGGAAGTGTGATATGCACATTAATAAAGCAGTATTTTTCTATGACCCTGTATAACGATAATTAATATTTTTACAGTACTGTAAGCGTTGGGTTTAGGGTTGGGGTGGGGGTAGGCGTTTAAAAATAAAATTTATTGGGTAATTTAATAGATAACATAACTAATACTCTGTAAAACAACTGTTTTTACATTACTGTGACAGTTGGGATTAGGGTTGGGGTGGGGGTAGACGTTAATAAAATACAACAAATGAGAAATTTAATAAATAATAGAAATAATTCTCGTTAACTTCCGGCCGCAAACGTATCCGCTCTAGCAACAACCTTGAGGCATCAGTCAACAGCGGCCTCTGGTGGTTTTACGCAAGAGCAGCAGGCGTGAATGGCACTCATGAGAGAAATTTTAGATCTGAAAAAGCCTACACAGCGGCCTCTGGGGAATTCGTGAAAACAAAAACAGGAAAAAAAAATGTATCTCCTGGGATGTATTTGGCGCTCTGCAGAAATGTATATAGGGTAACATTTTCAGAATGAGCCTGGGTTGCTTATTGCTTTGGAGGGAGATTATGAGTATGAATTCATGCATTTAGGCTGATTCATTAATGTTAACTAACATTTTTTCCATAATTCCCACTTATTATGAAGTATTATGAGGTTGCATTGTGTAAAAGTCTGTTAAATGGATTAATGTTAATACATATAAAACTATTACAGTTAAATGCACAAAAATGTCAAAATGACATTGCGAAAATTTTGATTTGATTTATTTTCGAAGAGAAATATCATACATAAAATATCATTAACAAAAATATGTATTTCAACATGGTTGAAAATGGAGCGGGATGAAGCACAAGCTTATTATTTTCCCACCCCATTACCACATACATCATTCGTCTATTACTTAAACTTATTTCTTCTTTTACTCATCTCTTCTTTTTACATGAAACATATTTGATCATTTTGGAATCTTTGACAAATTAAATGTTTGATTCCATTTGTACCTTTTCATTTTGTAACATAGACCCCCCCACCCTAACCCCCCCCCCACACACACACACAAAAAAAAACAGTACTCCAAATAGGCATTAATTAAAATATCATCATACCTTTCTCATTTGATCCTATTTCAATCACCTTCATCACTATATTCCTTTAATAATATATAATTTAATATATAACTTTTTTAATTGATTATTATCCTGACATTGTTTGAGAGTCTGATCTAGACTGTTCCATAATTTCACAAAACATACAGACATACACAAACTTTTTAAAGTTGTCCTTGTTTTCAAAATTCTGTTCTTCTATATCCCTTTTGTCTTTCCTCAAATAACGTTTGCATGCATTTCGGACATGACTTGTGCTGTTTTAAATTTAACCAAATCATCGAACTTAAGCATCTTCAATTTAAAAAAAATAAAGGATTTGTATGCTCCAAACACAGTGGCGCAATTCCCGGGGGGAACAGGGGGGACATGTCCCCCTCACTTTTTTTAGATATAGCACTTTACTTCATGCTATAGTTTTTCCTCGAGAGTCGAAAAAGGTTATTTTTCAAATTTAGGCTTTTCTGCACACAATTACTTAACATTGCTGCACATTTCTAAAACTATCACCAACATTCCACAACAGTATCACCATTACTCAGATTTGCCCCCCCCCACACACCTCTCAAACCAGAATTGCACCCTTGTCCAAACACCCCACATGTTCTGTTAGTCGAATGACTAGTTTCTGCATTGTACATATGGATCGTATATCCCACCAAATTTCAACACAATAACTCATATACGGCAACATAAGTGTGGTTTATAATATATACATTGATTTCTTGTCCAGGATAAATCTTGCTTTATACATTATTGCGACAGTTTTGACTAATTTTGATATCACATTGTTTATTTGAGGTTTCCAACTAATATTATGATCCAATACAACACCAAGAAACTTAATTGCATTAACTCTTTCTATAACTTCATTATCAATTTGTAAATCTATAATATAACTACTTATTAATTTCTTAAATAACATAACCTTTGTTTTACTCACATTTAATGACAATTTGTTTACGTCAAAACACAATTAAAAATTTTTAATTTCTGTTTTAATCAACTCCATAAGTTTTGGTAAATATATTGATATTTATTATGATATTTATAATGATATTTTACACACATCATTAATGTTAATTATAAACAATATTGGACCTAAAACTGATCCTTGTGGTATGCCACAATTTACATTTAGGTATGAAGATTTAAGGTTGCCAATTTCCACGAACTGTTGCCTCTTTTTTAAATAACTGCTTATCCAGTCCAAGGCAACTCCTCTAATACCATACCTTTCTCATTTATTTACCTATATTATGATTTATTGTATCAAATGCCATCTTTAAGAGAATCTAAAGAAATTGCAAATTGATTATTAAATGTAAATAAATAAAATGTACGTAAAATATGTAATTTAATGGTCATAAGTTAGTTAAATATCTCACAATCAGTAGGTATCCAATATCTTATCTCCGAGCAATAAGACATGAAAGTTGGAGTTCTAATCTCACTTCACTTTTTAAAAATATTAACCGAGGGCTAAACGTGTCATTATGACGATCTGGATAAGATGAAGCAGAAAGCGTTGAAGTCTTGTGCTGAAATTGAGGTTGTGTAACATTTCATTTTCTGCACTATATAAACACACACACACACAGACGCACGCGCACAAAAGTCACACTGATAAATGTCACACTGACATCTCAAAGCATTCTCAGACCAGCATGGGAAAATAATGCACTTGGTGAATGTAGAAAGCACAATGACCAGATGCTTTGTTTGTGACACAATAAACAAAAGTGTTTGCGACGTGATCAACAAAAGAATTTATCTATATATCTCACCAGTGATGAGTTTTCATCTCGTCAATTTAAGCAACAATGAAGAAATAGGTTATTCTTGTTATCGTTACGAGATAAGGTAATTAAGATAAACCAAACATCCTGCGCTTTGCACTGTGTTTATCTATATGTGACTTTATGACTGACATATGTTGATAAGAATAGCAAGTGCAAGCCGGCCTGCTTGATGAAATATTTATGCAACAGAATAACATTTTATATCAGCATAATTACAAACTTTTATACAACATTGTTATTGCTATTATTATTATTATTATTAATGTTATTATTATTATTATTATTATTATTATTATTATTATTATTATTATTATCATTATTATGATTATGATTATTATTATTATTATTATTATTATTATTATTATTATCATTATTATTAATATAATACTGATGATGACAATAATAATAATAATAATAATAATAATAATAATAACATTAATAATAATGATAATAATGATAATAATAATAATAATAATAATAATAATAATAATAATGATAATAATAATAATAATAATAATAACATTAATAATAATGATAATAATGATAATAATAATAATAATAATGATAATAATAATAATAATAATAATAATAATAGCATTAATAATAATGATAATAATGATAATAATAATAATAATGATAATAATGATAATAATAATATTAATAATAATAATAATAACATTAATAATAATGATAATAATGATAATAATAATAATAATGATAATAATAATAATGATAATAATAATAATAATAATAATAATAATAATAATAATAATAATGATAATAATAATAATAATAATAATAATAATAATAATAATAATAATAATAATAATGTATTAATAATGTAATGTAATTTTGTAATAATGTAGGGGTACATTTTTTTTGTGTGTGTGTTTGACGACCGTTACAAAGGACTGGATGTCTATAAAGAATTAATGTTCTCATATTTATGAAAAACATTTGAAGTTCTAAAGCAGCTGTGTCCTTGAAAAAGACGTGTTAGTGTCATTTGAAACTGAATTGGAAATAACGTTATTTTAACATTGTCAGTCGTCGACTGAGGTGGGCCGGTCTAACCGTACGTTTACACCGAAAGCGGCGAGAGCGTCCAAGGTCGCTCTGGCGGCCCTGGCGACAACGCTGCCTGGCGAGAGCGTCAAAACTCGCTACATTGATCTTGTACTTAAAGGAGCCGTTGCAGCATATCAGTTACATTCCTGCATAAGGCATGTTTTTAGCGTGAAAATGTTGCGCACTTCTTATCAAATTCATATAACAATGGAAGATTAAGCTGCATGTGGTGTGGCTTTGCTCTATTTATCCAATATGTGTCCATATGTCTGAAATATCCTGAAGCAGCAGTACTGTTTTGTACTGTCGCATCGCGTGAGATTCCCGCTTTTTAAAGATAAATTTATATAACATTAATGAACATCAGTAACTCGCCAGTAACTTATTTAATGCATGTTCCTGTAAGAAAACATTGTAAATAATTGGAAATCCGGCGACCGCAATAATCAAACCCTTGGGAACAACTGTGGTCGGAACCAAAGTTCACAGGTCTGTGTTCCCTGAACTGCTATCAAGCGGTGTACGTCTTTATTCTGATTGCTTGCCGCCGAACCGCGTCATAGCTCATTACCATAAAGTTGACTTCATTTCAACTCTCCTCGACGCTCACGCCGGCGAAGACGCACCGCGCTGCTCCTCGCTGCTTATCGTCGCCTATCGCGCCGGCTCTCATTTAAAATGAATGACTTCCGGCTACTTTGATGCTCTCGCCGCTTTCGGTGTGAACGTACGGTAAGGCTTGAAACTCCAGAGCTAAAAAGGAGTCCCACTCCGGCCCTGGTTCCAGGCATCTCCCACTGGGAAAGACCAAGGACACGCTGGAGCACTATGTCTCTCAGCTGGCCTGGGAACGCCTCAGGATCCCACCGGAGGAGCAGGAGGAAGTGTCCAGGGAGACAGTAGTCTAGGGTTCTCTCCTGGAAAAAAGTGGAAAAACGGGAGAAAAATGAAAATGTTATATGTAACCCAACGTTGGGTCAAATGTAGACCTATCAAAGTCATTCCTTTATTAATTTTCCTTCGGCTCACTACAGCGGAATGAACCACCAACTACTTTAGCATATGTTTTACGCAGTGCATACCCTTTCATCAACAATGACACCCATATACTATCCCATACAAACAGACACACACACACACACACACACCAATTCAATTCATCCAATTGCGTCGCATGGCTGTATTTAGGCAAGAGTGTCATTTGTCCATGATAACGGGGGTAATGTTTCATTAGAGCTCTGCATAGGTAAACCTCCGCATGTGGACCAAATGAGTGGCTGCTCATTGGCTGCTGTGATCATGAGATTTGTGTGTCAGACCATTTCTGTGCCGCTGAACAGCATCTGCTTCCTGTGTCTCAAGATCTTAAGCTCATTCTCTGATCCTCATCTTGAGCTTTTCATCCTGTAAGCTCCTTTTCCGACTTGTCCCACTGCCTCCTATTTAAATACTGAGCCAGTAATTGGGATGAACTGCGGCTCGTGTGTGTGTGAGCAAGACCAAACAGCAAGGTTATTTCAGTTTGTTGTTGAAGGATTTGCTCATACGGTTTCCAGGATTTGCAGAGACGCACTGATGACTGAGATATTAAATGATAATTATATAAATCTCTGAGATGTGTCACATTGAATAGTCATGGAGAATGTGAGCTGACATCTAAAAGCAAGGGCGACGCAGTGGCTCAGTGGTTAGCACCATCGCCTCACAACAAGAAGGTTGCTGGCTCAAGTCCTGTGGTTCTGTGTGGAGTTTGCATATTTTCTCCGGCTGCTCCGGTTTCCCCCACAATCCAAACACATGTGCTATAAGTGAACTGAATAAACTAAATTGGCTGTATGAGCGCATAAAACATATGCTGGATAAGTTGGCGGTTCATTCTGCTGTGGTGACCCCATTATGAATAAAGGGACTAAGCCGAAAGAAAATGAATGAATCTAAAAGCAAATGATTAGACTCTAAGAAATTCTTATCTGAACATGCAGCTCAACTCCTTGTTCAAGCTCTTGTTCTCTCCAAACTGGATTACTGCAACTCTCTACTAGCCGGGCTTCCAGCTAACTCTATCAAGCCTCTTCAACTGCTCCAGAACGCAGCAGCACGAGTGGTCTTCAATGAACCTAAACGAGCACATGTCACTCCGCTGCTACTCCGTTTGCACTGGCTGCCAGTTGCTGCTCGCATCAAATTCAAAGCTCTGATGTTTGCCTACAAAGTGACTTCTGGCCTTGCTCCTTCTTATCTGCTCTCGCTTCTGCAGATCTATGTGCCCTCCAGAAACTTGCGTTCTGTGAATGAACGTCGCCTCGTGGTTCCATCCCAAAGAGGGAAGAAATCACTTTCGCGAACGCTCACGCTCAATCTGCCCAGTTGGTGGAATGAACTCCCTAACTGCATCAGAACAGCAGAGTCACTCGCTACTTTCAAGAAACTACTAAAAACCCAACTATTTAGTCTCCACTACACTTCCTAATCTGTAATTGCCTCTCTGAATATCACACTAACTATACAAACAAAAAATAATAATAATAAAAAAAAATAATACTACTAATACTTCCCTTCTTAGACTTTACAGACCTGAAACTTGCCTATAGCACTTATTCATTGTTGCTCTTGGTTGTGTAAATTGCTTCCTTGTCCTCATTTGTAAGTCGCTTTGGATAAAAGCGTCCGCTAAATGACTAAATGTAAATGTAAATGAAATGTTGGGTCAATATGAACAAACCATACCAAAATGTGTGATTTAAATTGAATTGAAAAAAAAATCAACCCAACATTGGCTTTGATTGGGGAGTTTCTATGTTTTCCCAACGTTTACATTGAATTCCTCCGGAAGGACATGCGGTATAGGTGATTGGATTCACTGTAAAAAACATAATCACCATTTGTTCAACGCACTGTTCTTTTTCTGTCATATTTACTAAGAATTGTGAATAAGAATTGATTACACAAAAATATCTGCTATATCAACAATATTCGCTAAAATGTCATGTCTACATGTTTAACTGAGTTTTCTGGACAAACATTTTTGTGTTGAATAGGAATGTTGATATTTGAATCAGTTGGGCATGCGTGACGTGACGATTGCAAACTGAGCTTGTTTATCTGTTGCTTGAAAGAGGGGTGACACAGTGGCGCAATTGGTAGCACAGTCGCCTCACAGCAAGAAGGTTGCTCGTTCGAGACCCGTCTGGGTCAGTTGACATCCCTATGTTCATGTGTGTTTCCTCCGGGTGCTCCGGTTTCCGCCCCAGTGGTCTGAGTGTGAATGCGCATTTGCCAGTACTGTGTTGCAGCTGAAAGGGCATCCGCTGTGTAAAACATATGCTGAATAAGTTGGCGGTTCATTCCACTGTGGTGACCCCCGATGAATAAAGGGACTAAGCCGAAGGAATGAATGGATGAAGTAGTAAGTTTGTGTTCATTTTTAAGTAAAATGATTAAAAATAGGATGATATGCAAACAACTAATTACTTATTTTGCAAATTTGAAAAACAATCATCCAACAAAAAAAAATTATTGACTCAAAAGCAGTTACTGTTGCTTTAGTTGATGTGAAAAGAATATCTTTATTAGTAAAATGCAATAATCAACATTGCATGAATGAACAAAATTATGTCAGCTGAACAAAATACTGTTACTGAGAAGAACTAAAAAATAGTTGTTGAGGCAACTCAAAGTTCTTACTGCATCAAGTTGCCTTATTTTTTAATGTTTTCTCAACAATTTATTTTTTACAGTGTAAACCCATAAGAACCCATAATAGTTCTTTCACATCACTATGGTAACCACCGTTTGGATAAATTATATTAAAGATTTTCTGATTTTTTTTCCCGCCCCTAACCAAAATGCAAAATCTTTTCTGTAGTCATTTTATACAAGCAAGTTTGCATTTCACATTTCTGACTTTGTGTTGAACTTGGAGTTAGTGTTTTTATCTAACAATTCTGCTTTATTTTTCATCTATGCAATTTTAATTGATGTAATCATGTAACTTTTACTATTTTTTAAAAGTATTTTAAGTTTAAATCTCACAAATTCCATTTTTATTTGACAATCTAGTTTTCATTTCACTTCTGATCTCCTGTTTTAGTGAATTCTGAGCTTACATTTTGCAGTTTTGACGTGTTTTTTTTCTTGTAATGGTTTTTATCTCAGAAATGGGCATCACGGTGGCTCAGTGGTTAGCGCTGTTGCCTCACAGCAAGAAGGTTGCTCGTTCGACTCATGGCTGGGTCAGTGGGCATTTCTGTGTGGAGTTTGCATGTTCTCCCCGTGTTGGCGTGGGTTTCCTCCGGGTGCTCCCGTTTCCCCCACAGTTCAAACACATGCGCTATAGGGGAATTGGTTAAAGAAAACTGACCGTAGTGTATGTTTGTGTGTGTGTAAATGAATATGTATGGGAGTTTTCCAGTACTGGGTTGCAGCTGGAAGGGCATCCGCTGTGTAAAACGTGATGGATAAGTTGGCGGTTCATTCCGCTGTGGCGACCCCTGATAAATGAAGGGACCAAGCTGAAGGAAAATGAATGATTGAATATCTCAAAATTCTGACGTTTTCTTTCAGGGATTCAAATTTTTCGTCAAATAATTGTGATTTTCTTTATATATATATATTCAGCTTCTGTGTTCTTGTAGATTTTATTAGAATTTAATATGTACACTTTATTTAAAAAAAATTATTTCCTGTTCTTAAGGTTTTTTTTTGCTTTGAACTTACTTAAAAATGTCTTTAATAAAATCGAATGAATTTTATTATGAGAATTTAGCCTTGACTTTTGAATAATTAAAAAAAAAGAAAATATTAATTAAATCCAACGTGATTAAAATGAGCATTTTCAAATTCACAATCATTTTCTGTTACAACGATCAATAATTAAATCAATAACTTTGGTTAAAATTAGCTTTTTTTTTAAAATATTGTTTGCAGTTACTAATTTTAAATGACTAATTTTAAATAAGCCAGTTTAATTAATTGTTACTCAATTCATATTAGTTGAATTTAATTAACAATATTGCTTGTAATCCGTTACCTCAGTTTTAGTGAGTAGATAGGGTATTAGCTTTTACAGTATGGGTCAGTTGGCATTTCTCTGTGGAGTTTGCATGTTCTCCGTCGGGTTTCCTCCGGGTGCTGCTCCCCCACAGTCTAAACACATGCGCTTTAGGGGAATTGGTTAAAGAAAACTGACCGTAGTGTATGTTTGTGTGTGTGTAAATGAATATGTATGGGAGTTTTCCAGTACTGGGTTGCAGCTGGAAGGGCATCCGCTGTGTAAAACGTGATGGATAAGTTGGCGGTTCATTCCGCTGTGGCGACCCCTGATAAATGAAGGGACTAAGCTGAAGGAAAATGAATGATTGAATATCTCAAAATTCTGACTTTTTCTTTCAGGGATTCAAATTTTTCGTCAAATAATTGTGATTTTCTTTATAGATATATTCAGCTTCTGTGTTCTTGTAGATTTTATTAGAATTTAATATGTACACTTTATTTAAAAAAAAAATTATTTCCTGTTCTTAAGGTTTTTTTTTTTGCTTTGAACTTACTTAAAAATGTCTTTAATAAAATCGAATGAATTTTATTATGAGAATTTAGCCATGACTTTTGAATAATTAAAAAAAGAGAAAATATTAATTAAATCCAACGTGATTAAAATGAGCATTTTCAAATTCACAATCATTTTCTGTTACAACGATCAATAATAAATCAATAACTTTGGTTAAAATTAGCTTTTTTTTAAAAATATTGTTTGCAGTTACTCATTTTAAATGACTAATTTTAAATAAGCCAGTTTAATTAATTGTTACTCAATTCATATTAGTTGAATTTAATTAATAATATTGCTTGTAATCCGTTACCTCAGTTTTAGTGAGTAGATAGGGTATTAGCTTTTACAGTGTGGGTCAGTTGGCATTTCTCTGTGGAGTTTGCATGTTCTCCGTCGGGTTTCCTCCGGGTGCTGCTCCCCCACAGTCTAAACACATGCGCTTTAGGGGAATTGGATTAACTTAATTAACTGAAGTGTATGAGTGTGTGTATGAAAGAGAGAGTGCATGGGTGTTTCCTGCTAAAATACACTGGAATGGTTGGCATTTTATTCCATTGTGGTGACCCCTAATAAATGAGGGACTTAGCTGAAGGAAAATGAATGAATGAATGAATGAATGAATGAATGAATGAATGAATGAATGAATGAATGAATGAATGACCAAATTAGAGTCTAGATCGCACTGACACCACGACATTAAACCATTTGCTCAGTTTGCTAATGTGTTTATTTCAAAAACAGACCGACAGCATCATATCACAAAGAGGTATTAAATGACATGAGGGTTCACATTTCTGGACATCTTTTATATTTTATTTTAAACTACAGTAAATCAAAAGCATTTCTAGGACCGGCAAACTTTATACAAAAAGCGTTGATTGAACAGAGAGCCCTGGTTCCTCCAGGGCCGACGCTACGTAATAATGCAGCCTCCCTTCTCCTTGAATGGGTTCTTGTCCTCTGGCACACCTTTAACCAGAGGATCTTCGGCAGATAAACCCTCCACAAATGCAATGATTTCTGGGGCTGTTGCTGAAACCTGAGGAGGAGAAGGAATTTTTTTTCACTGACTGAAATCAAGCAGTCGAAACAATGGATGGAAGATAATGATGATGATGGAGTTTCTTACCGCGGTACGAGCAGTGTTCACTTCCACCTTCAGCTGGTCCAGCTCCATCTTCAGGATTTCTTTATCTGACATGTCCCGAGCCATCCTGACTATTCAGAAAAGAAAAGGAGACATATGTGAAAATACTCTCCCTTAAAAAGGTTTTGCGCACAATACTTAATGTGTTTTTTATCTTGTTTTAAATGCAACTTAAATGTTAATAAATTATGTATTTGTTTGTTAAATTAAATGTAAATAAATGTAAAATGTAATTTCAGATTTTATTTATTTTTTTATTGGTTTATAATATCCAACGATCTATTTTACTTTTTTTTTCTTTATTTAAATTGAAATAAATTTAATTGTAACTTCAGATTTTTTAATTTTTTTTATTTATTCATTCATTTATTCATTTGTTTATTTATTTATTTGTTTAATAATTTATTTATTTATCTATGTATTTGGTTGTTTAAAAAAATATTTTGTAATTAATTAATTTAAATGTAATTTCAGATTTTAATTATTTGTTTGTTGGTTTATAATATCCAACAATCTAATTTACATTTGTTTGTTTGTTTATTTAAAGTGAAATAAATTTAAATGTAATTTCAGATTTTATTTATCTATTTTTTTATTTATCTATATATTTGTTTAATTAATTTAATTTGTAATTAATTTATTTTATATATAATTTCAGATTTTATTTAATTATTTATATGTTTGTGTATTTGTTTATTCATAATATCCAACAATCTATTTAAAAAAAAAATTGTTTGTTTATTTAAACTAAAGTAAATTTAAATGTAATATCAGATTTTATTAATTAGTTTATTTATTTATAATATTCAACAATCTATTTTACAATTATCTTTGTTTGTTTATTTTAAAAAAATAATGTAATTTCAGAATATATTTACTTATTTTGTTTGTTTATTTAAATTGAAATAAATAGAAATGTAATTTTGGATTTTACTTATTTATTTATATAGTTAATTGTTTGTTTATACTTCACAACAATCTATTTTACAAATTCTGTCACAGATTTGTTGGCATCTGGGGCCGATTCGTTAATGTTAACTATCATGTTTTCTTAATTTCCTTTTTTTATGAAGTTGCATTGGGTTAAAGTGTCTGTTAAATGGATTATTGTTAATACATACAAAACTATTACAGGTAAATGCACAAAAATGTCAAAATGACATTGCAAAAATCATATTCAGAGAATTAAAAAATGCTATTTGATTATATTATAAAGGCTATATAAATGAAAAGCTTATTAAATCCTTATTTGCGTATCTAAAATAGGCTTTTATGAGGGAAAATTGAAATGTGCATAATGTAGTTTAAATTAATCACTGATTGTTTCACATTTTTCTATTTAAACATATTTAATATGTTTAAAATAATTTAATTTTCCATTTTTTTTTACCTGTTGAACTAATATTTAACAATAACTAATATGTCTAGTTGTTACTGTTCCGCATAATTACAATATTCCAAAGAAGAATTAAGCAAAAAATAAATAAATAAACTGTATTGGATAAAACTGTAAATAAATTATATCTCTGGTTGTTTCCAATTTTTCTATTCAAATGTTTCACATATTTGCAATAATCCAACCAAAATAAAGCAAAAAATAAATAAAAATCAGATTTTACCTGTTGAATTAAAACGTAAATAAATGATTATGTCAGGTTGTTTCCAATTTTTCCATTCAAATGTGCTGCATATAATCCAAAACAAATAATCCAAACAAAAACAAAACAAGCTGTTTTTTACCTGATGAATTAAAATCTAAATATAAATTATAAATGTGTTTTTTTCCACATATTTGCAATAAACTGACCAAAGATGAAGCAAAAAAAAAAAGCTGGCTTTAAATGTTTAATTAAAACGTAAAAATAAATGATATCTTTGGTTGTTTTTGATGTTTCTGTTTCAATCGTTCTGCATATTTGCAATAATCTGACCAAAAACAAAGCAAAAAAAAAAAAAAAGTTTTTGACCAGTTGAATTAAAATGTAAAGATAAATAATATATCTGTTTTTTCCACATATTTGCAATAATCTGACAATAAAACAAAGCAAAAAATAAATAAAAAATCTGGTTTTACTTGTTGAATTAAAACAAGACTATATAATAGCTCTGGTTGGTTCAGATTTTTCTATTCAACCATTCTGTATATTTGCAATAATCTGACAAAAATGAAGCAAAAAATAATAATCTGATTTTACCTGTTGAAATAAAATTTAAATAAAGTATGTTTCTGGTTTATTAACAATTTTTCTGTTCAAGCATTCTGCACATTTGCAATATCTTGCCCAAAAACTAAGCAAAAGTACACCGTTAACGATTTGTGTGAACTACACTGTATTTAACTGTAATATAAACTGTATTTTACTGTAGTAAAAGTATGCACTGTGTTGCTGTGTTTGCATTGTAAAAAAATTACAGAATATTTTACAGTAAAGATATACATAGAATTAAATACATTTACAGCGAGATAAATGGTGCTGTAAATGTAAATACAGTATTTTTGCCGTAATTGATTTACTAGCAAACTGCTGCCAGTAAGTTACTGTAGATTCTACAGGACATTGTTAACGGTGTAGTGCTGTTTTTTTAATCTTTACCTGTGGATTGTCGGGCCCTGCGGCAGTCAGAGAAGTGTGTTGTGTCCTGCTAGGAGATCATGAGCAGTGCAGACCTCTCGCTCCCCCAGACACACTGAGCTCTGATCTCCAGCTTCCTCCTGTATTTCTGTACTCTGAAAATCCTCCTCCTTCTCTGAGGTGTGGAGATTGAGGACTGAGCTCTGATGTCCTCAATCTCCACTGATCTCATTAGGCCAAAGAGAGAAGAGTCACCTCTAAGCATTCAGCAGGACCAGCTCAAAGAGGAAATAGCCCTACAAAACTGCAATTAAAGCAATGTCAAGTTTTTGCGGAGACCTATAAAAATCATCAATGGATCTTAGAAACTCCAGCTACACTGAAAAAATATATCTGTTAATGAAAAGTGTCCATATTTTGTTATTCGCAAGTGTTTTCTGGTTATTTATGGTTGCAAATTGCATTATGTCTGCTGTTGATTTTTGATGTTGAAAATTCAACTCTGCAGTTTAACAAAGTGACTTTAATTGACATTTTAGTAGTTTGAAATATTATCATGTATAAGAGATGATAATATAGAGAGAAATAAGTCTGTAAAATAACAGAAAATGTACTGGCAGATTATTACAAGGTTTTTGTAGCGTAATATACAACACCAACCCTGACAATATATCACTTAAACTATTAAAAATGCTCATAAAAGACTTTTCTAGATTAAAAGTTGCTGGAAGAAAGATGAAGATCCCATAATCCAATTTAAAAGCATAAAGAAATGGGGGAAAATTTAAAATAAAAACATTAAAAAAAAAAACACGAAAAAGTTTACATGATGTTACAGCTTGACGTTGTGTGGACGTTTCCACTATGACGTCTATTAGACGTTGGATTTTGGTTGCCATACCTGACGAATAAATGTCAGTATATAACGTCAATATGGCGTTGGATTTTGGTCACTTTCTAACACAACCTAAAATCAACTAAATATCAACGTTATGCTACTATGAAGTCTATCCGACGTTGAAATTTGGTTGCAATACCAGAACGTCAGTATTTGATGTCAACATGACGCTGGTTTAAGCTGTTGGCTTGATGTTAGATTTCTGTTGATTTTTGATGTTGAAAATTCAACTCTGCAGTTTAACAAAGTGACTTTAATTGACATTTTAGTAGTTTGAAATATTATCATGTATAAGAAATGATAATATAGAGAGAAATAAGTCTGTAAAATAACAGAAAATGTACTGGCAGATTATTACAAGGTTTTTGTAGCGTAATATACAACACCAACCCTGACAATATATCACTTTAAATTATTAAAAATGCTCATAAAAGTCACTTTTTCAGACTTTTCTAGATTAAAAGTTGCTGGAAGAAAGGTTAAGATCGCATAATGCAATTTAAAAGCATAAATAAATTTTTTTAAATAAAAGCATATATCAAAAAATACCAAAAAAGTTTCAGATGTTTTTTAAAGTGTACACCAGAATAAATTTGATTTATTAATGATTATGGCTCATATGATGAGTTAAAGTGGTTTAGTTAACCTTCCTGTAGAAAATAAAACTAAATAATGTTTAAAGTTCAAAGTTTGCTGAGTACGTATTTATTTTCATATTTTTATGGAGGTTGTACGCATTTAGGGTACAACTGGTGTCTTTCAGGTTCATTTTGGCTCTTTGACATTTTTACACCACAAAAACTACTGGCAGACTCAACAAACAGTCCGCAATATACAGCTGAAGTCAGAATTATTAGCCCCCCATTTTAATTTGTATTTCTTTTTTAAATTATTCACAAATGATGTTTAACAGAGCAAGGAAATTTTCACAGTATGTCTGATAATATTTTTTCTTCTGGAGAAAGTCTTATGTGTTTTATTTCGGCTAGAATAAAAGCAGTTTTTAATAATAACAAAAAAAATTAAGGTCAATATTATTAGCCCCTTTAAGCTATATATTTTTCCATTAGTCTACAGAACAAACTATCGTTATACAATAACTTGTCTAATTACCCTAACCTGCCTAGTTAACCTAATTAACCTAGTTAAGCCTTTAAATGTCACTTTAAGCTGTATAGAAGTGTCAAATATTATGTACTGTCATCATGGCAAAGATAAAATAAATCAGTTATTAGAGATGAGTTATTAAAACTATTATGATTAGAAATGTGTTGAAGAAATCTGCTCTCCCTTCAACAGAAATGGGGGAAAAAATAAATAGGGTGGCGAATAAATCAGGAGGGCTGATAATTTGATTGTCTATTGAGGGTGATTGTCTATTCACTGATGTCGTGCTCTTCTCTCTTCATTAATTGCTTCAGCATTTCTCTCTTTCGCTTCCACATCTTTGGAATAACAGTGCTGTGTACTTTATCTC
Organism: Danio rerio; assembly: GCF_052040795.2. NCBI lineage: Eukaryota > Metazoa > Chordata > Actinopteri > Cypriniformes > Danionidae > Danio > Danio rerio. Next base: position 3,728,271 of record NC_141032.1, read on the forward strand.
ATCCATCAACATGAGTCCTATGGGATATAATGAAGACCACAACTCCCATGATTCCACACTCATTCATGCCATATACAAAATACACCTTTGTTTATTGTGAATACACTCCCTCTAGTGGCGAAAATTACACACTGTGCCCTAAATAGGCTGAATTGGGAGGAAAAACATTGATTTTAGTTGAACAAATTGTATACATTTCTTTTACATTTTAATATAAACACATCAATTAGAACATAAATTGTAAATAAGCCAAAGTACCATCTGATGCGACTCTTCATCCACCGGCATCATGACCCAATAAACTGCTTTACTCTCTCCATCTGCTTAATAGCTAATACTTTACATCCCACGTTGGGAAAACAAGACTATTATCTGATGATCGAAAGCAACTTACTGCCAAACTGATCACTTATTCATTTATATACAGGTGAAAACAAAATTGCTGGCTCTCCTAATCCTTTTTTAAATATTTCTCATGCTTAACAGAGCAAGTTTTCACAGTATTTTCTTCAAGAGAAATCTAATTCCTTACAAATTTGGCTGGAATAAAAAAATTGTTTTAAAAAATATAAAAACGGCGAACACATGTCAGCTCAAAGCATGGCAGATTTGCTCCAAACTGCATTAATGGTTGCTGTATATTTCCACTCATTCATTCATCTCCATATTGCGGTTGAATTGTCTGTAAGCTCCATTTGTAAGCCGGTTTCTCTGGATCTCCGCTTGTCCAGGATTAGCAACAGAGACCTTGAAGCCCTGATTCCTCAACACTGACTTTACCACAATGTAAAAGATTCTTGCTGCCTACAATTTTAGTTGAATTAAAGGTAATTGTAGTCATCTCAACTTACAGCAGTCAAGCTGATGAAAAATAATGTAGGTGAAACCTGATTAACCCACCAATATTAGTTAAAGTAGAATAAAAATATTTGTAAATTTGTGATATCGTGTTTTACAGTGTACTGCGATAAAGCAATCTGACATATTTACATTTTTATGGACACATTAACAGACACCAAAGATACTGTAAATGTCATTCAGCCATTTAATGTACACTCTGAACCAAAATGTGTGTAGATTACATTAGAGTTCTGTGAACAGTGTTGGGGAAAGTTACTTCAGAAAGTACTGCATTACCATATTGAGTTACTCCCCCCAAAAGTGCAACTAGTTGCATTACTTGGATACTTTTTATAGTAATTAATGCGTTTCGTTACTTTTGCGTTACTTTTTCTTACCTGGTATCTCTTTTAGAACTTGCAGGGTTTTTGTTTTCTTTTTTAATAGAGAAGCTCTGCAATTAAACACGCACTGTATATGTCTGTTTGTGATTCAAGGTCACTATCATAATTTTAATTCTGCAATTTATTTTTTTAAAAGATAATTACTTAAATTAAAAAGTGACCCAGCAGGCACAGGAGGGTCAACATGATTGAAGTTGTACCCCAACGTCGTGGGGACATTGTTTGAAAATGCACAGTGGGTTGATGTTGTTAACCTAACATCAGGCTGATGTCAATACCCAACGTCCAACCTAAAATCAATCAAGTATCAACATCTAGTGATTTTACAGCTTGACGTTGTGTGGATGTTACCACTATGACGTCTATCAGACGTGGGATTTTGATTGCCATACCTGACGAATAAATGTCAGTATCTGAGGTCAATATGATGTTGGATTTTGGTCACTTTCCAACACAGCCTAAAATCAACCAAATATCAACGTCTAATAATGTTACAGCTTGATGTTGAGTGGATGTTTTCACTATGACGTCTATCAGATGTTGGATTTTGGTTGTCATATCTGACGACTAAATGTCAGTATTTGACATCAATATGACGTTGGATTTTGGTTGCCATACCTGACGAATAAATGTCAGTATTTGAAGTCAATATGACGTTGGATTTTGGTTGCCATACCTGACGAATAAATGTCAGTATTTGCCGTCAATATGACGTTTGATTTTGGTTGCCATACCTGACGAATAAATGTCAGTATTTGACGTCAATATGACGTTGGATTTAGGTTGCCATACCTGACGAATAAATGTCAGCATTTGACATCTATCAGACGTTGGATTTTGGTTGCCATACCTGACGAATAAATGTCAGTATTTGACGTCAATATGACGTTGGATTTTGGTTGCCATACCTGACGAATAAATGTAAGTATTTGACGTCAATATGATGTTGGATTTTGGTTGCCATACCTGACGAATAAATGTCAGTATTTGACGTCAATATGAAGTTGGATTTTGGTTGCCATACCTGACGAATAAATGTCAGTATTTAACGTCAATATGACATTGGATTTTGGTTGCCATACCTGACGAATAAATGTCAGTATTTGCCGTCAATATGACGTTGGATTTAGGTTGCCATACCTGATGAATAAATGTCAGCATTTGACGTCAATATGACGTTGGATTTTGGTTGCCATACCTGACGAATAAATGTCAGTATTTGAAGTCAATATGACGTTGGATTTTGGTTGCCATACCTGATGAATAAATGTCAGTATTTGACGTCAATATGACGTTGGATTTTGGTTGCCATACCTGACGAATAAATGTCAGTATTTGACATCAATATGACGTTGGATTTTGGTTGCCATACCTGACGAATGTCAGTATTTGACGTCAATATGACGTTGGATTTTGGTTGCCATACCTGACGAATGTCAGTATTTGACGTCAATATGACGTTGGATTTTGGTTGCCATACCTGACGAATAAATGTCAGTATTTGACGTCAATATGACGTTGGATTTAGGTTGCCATACCTGACGAATAAATGTCAGCATTTGACATCTATCAGACGTTGGATTTTGGTTGCCATACCTGACGAATAAATGTCAGTAGTTGATGTCAATATTACGTTGGATTTTGGTTGCCATACCTGACGACTAAATGTCAGTATTTGACGTCAATATGACGTTTGATTTTGGTTGCCATATCTGACGAATAAATGTCAGTATTTGACGTCAATATGACGTTGGATTTAGGTTGCCATACCTGATGAATAAATGTCAGCATTTGACGTCAATATGACGCTGGATTTTGGTTGCCATACCTGACGAATAAATGTCAGTATTTGACATCAATATGACGTTGGATTTTGGTTGCCATACCTGATGAATAAATGTCAGTATTTGACGTCAATATGACGTTGGATTTTGGTTGCCATACCTGACGAATAAATGTCAGTATTTGACATCAATATGACGTTGGATTTTGGTTGCCATACCTGACGAATGTCAGTATTTGACGTCAATATGACGTTGGATTTTGGTTGCCATACCTGACGAATAAATGTCAGTATTTGACGTCAATATGACGTTGGATTTAGGTTGCCATACCTGACGAATAAATGTCAGCATTTGACATCTATCAGACGTTGGATTTTGGTTGCCATACCTGACGAATGTCAGTATTTGACGTCAATATGACGTTGGATTTTGGTTGCCATACCTGACGAATAAATGTCAGTATTTGACGTCAATATGACGTTGGATTTAGGTTGCCATACCTGACGAATAAATGTCAGCATTTGACATCTATCAGACGTTGGATTTTGGTTGCCATACCTGACGAATAAATGTCAGTAGTTGATGTCAATATTACGTTGGATTTTGGTTGCCATACCTGACGACTAAATGTCAGTATTTGACGTCAATATGACGTTTGATTTTGGTTGCCATATCTGACGAATAAATGTCAGTATTTGACGTCAATATGACGTTGGATTTAGGTTGCCATACCTGATGAATAAATGTCAGCATTTGACGTCAATATGACGCTGGATTTTGGTTGCCATACCTGACGAATAAATGTCAGTATTTGACATCAATATGACGTTGGATTTTGGTTGCCATACCTGATGAATAAATGTCAGTATTTGACGTCAATATGACGTTGGATTTTGGTTGCCATACCTGACGAATAAATGTCAGTATTTGACATCAATATGACGTTGGATTTTGGTTGCCATACCTGACGAATGTCAGTATTTGACGTCAATATGACGTTGGATTTTGGTTGCCATACCTGACGAATAAATGTCAGTATTTGACGTCAATATGACGTTGGATTTAGGTTGCCATACCTGACGAATAAATGTCAGCATTTGACATCTATCAGACGTTGGATTTTGGTTGCCATACCTGACGAATAAATGTCAGTAGTTGATGTCAATATTACGTTGGATTTTGGTTGCCATACCTGACGACTAAATGTCAGTATTTGACGTCAATATGACGTTTGATTTTGGTTGCCATATCTGACGAATAAATGTCAGTATTTGACGTCAATATGACGTTGGATTTAGGTTGCCATACCTGACGAATAAATGTCAGTATTTGACGTCAATATGACGTTGGATTTTGGTTGCCATACCTGACGAATAAATGTCAGTATTTGACGTCAATATGACGTTGGACTTGGTCAGTTTCCAACACAACCTAAAATCAACCAAATATCAATGTCTAATGATGTTACAGCTTGACGTTGTGTGGATGTTGAACTATGACATCTATCAGATGTTGGATTTTGGTTGCCATACCTGACGAATAAATGTCAGTATTTGACATCAATATGACGTTGGATTTTGGTCACTTTTTCAGCACAACCTAAAATCAACCAAATTATAACATCTAACAATGTTACAACTTGACGTGTGGACGTTGCTACTATGGCGTCTATCAGATGTTGAATTTTGGTTGCAATACAGTATTTGATGTCATCATGACGCTGGTTTAAGATGTTGGCTTGACGTTAGATTTTGGTCACTTTTCAACACAACCTAAAATCAACCAAATATCCACGCTTGATGTTATATGTCAGTATTTGACGTCAATATGACGTTGGATTTTGGTCACTTTCCAACACAACCTAAAATCAACTAAATATCAACGTCATTTGATGCCATTATTGGTCGTCAAAATAACTTTGTCCTTAGACGCAGGCTAGACATTGAATTTTGGTCACCTGACGTCATGACCTAAATTTAAAATAATATTAATGTCTTATGAGTGTGCCTGCTGGGAAAGAAATGCATTACTTGTTACTTAGAAAAGTAATATTACCGCAATACTTGTAATGCTTTACCCCAATATTGTCTATGAATAAAACATTCTAGTATTCTGACTGTTCACATTCGTAACCCCTGTGAAGCGAGTGCAAGTGTGTTTAAATGAAAGTCAGCTGTCCCGGATGTGGGAGAGTGACAGCTCGTGATATCCATGACCCATAATCCTCCTTGCTGATCAGGTTTAGCTCAATTACTGAAGCTTTAGTGTTTGGGGCTCTCCGGAAACATCCAGAAGCCAAGTGTCATTAGAGAAAGTAAGTCTCAATAACAGTGCTATCACACATGACAAGATTTATTGACGCGGAGTGATAGCTGTTTGTTGATGTGAGGTTGCGCACTTGTGGATAATCAATATTTTGTTGAATATTACCTCGTAAACAATTGTTTAACAATACTTTAATCACTCCCCACATGAAAGAAATACTCATTTGTGGTAAATACTAGCTATAGTGTTTTTGAACCATACAATAGTTGAATTAATCCGTTGTGGTAATTCATTGTTGCCATGGTAACAAAACAGCATAAAATGTAAACAAATGACTCAATACTATATTTGTATAACTATATAGATTATTTTACACTACAACACATTTTTATAAAAAACTTTTCCATATAAATAAATAAATACTGGTAAATATCCTGAAGAAATTGAGTCTCAGTACAGCCAAAGTGCCTTTAAGGCTGTTGTCTTTGGTACAGCTCGAGGGGGAAAGCGGTTCTCTAGATGGAGCCATGGGGCGCCCTCTACAGGAAAACTCCTGTGTGTCGCTGTCTATGTGAGAGAGTTACAGTAAAGTCAGACAAAAAAGTCAGAACTGCAAACATTTGCCAACACACTTCCTGAAACACTGCGCACACTCAGAGTCATTTCTGCGAGTCAGTTCTTTTAAAGAGCCGGTTCAGGTTCAAATGTATGAACGACTCCGCGAATCTTTTACATCATGACGCCTTAACTGTAGCTCATTTAGATTTTTTATTTAAAAAGAGAAAGTGTGGCATATTTTATGTCTTGGTGACGTTATTGTAACCCCCCCAAATGTTTAATATTTTTCATAATTCTTATTGCATTCATTAAACATAACTGATATAATCTTTTTTTGACATTTTATTTATCCAGTTATATCGTAAACAAAAGCGGTTTATCTATCAAGTCATTAAATAAATTATAATAAATGTACAACAACAAAAAAACATCTATATAAGACATTTATTTGGCACGTGGTGTTCTCTCTTTCGCGGTTGCTAGAAGGGATGCAGCTGCGGCCGGAGGTTAACGAGAATTGTTTTTAATATATATATATATTCAATTATCGATTGTATTTTATTAACATCTACCCCTACCTTAAAACCAACCATCGCAGTAATGTAAACACAGTAATTATACCAAGCATACTCACATTATTTATTCAATTACCCCTTCAATTGTATTTTATTACCGTCTAACTCTAAACTCAACCTTCGCAGTAATTAAAAAAATATTAATTGTTGTTGCATAGTGTCAAAAATTATGCTATATTGATGTATACGCAGCTGTATCGCACAGCTTTACCCATTCACTGAGCCGATGTAGTGATTCATTCAAAAGACTCGACTCATAAGAACGAGTCGTTCACGATCCCTGGGAAGCAAATAATAATACACTTCCGCCATCCTGAGCTATGGCTGCTGCAACCCGCAAAAAAGCACTGAGATTTTTCTCTCAGTTCGGAGCTTTTATTCTGACCCGGTTCGGCTTCTGGAACTGCTTCGCCATGTTGATGCTGTTCGCGGAGCGCGCCGACGTCAAACGGTTCGTCAGTGTTTGATAGAAACCAAATAAACAGCTCGCAGTATAAACGCATGTTATGTGCATTTATTTAACTAGTGAATGCTATAAATAATGAAAGTACTTGTGTGTTATCAATATTTATGCGTGTGTGTTCATGTATCATCGCGTTTAGTAACATATTTCACGCTTGCTTTTTAAGTTTCATTCAAATAATCATCAAACACTGCCCTACGATAGCATTTAAAGGGGCAGTCCACCCTCAAATGAAAACGTACCTCACTATTTACTATTGAGGTAACGTTGAAACCAGGTTTCATATTCGCACATTCTGACTTACACATTCTTAATATAATTTAAGAAAACGATTATTTGCGAATTTTTAGTGGAATCATATTAGCAACCAATGACTATCAAAGTACAACATTGTTTACAGTCATTTAAATAGTGCTAATCTTGTTTTGAAGTCATAATTATAGGTAATTTTGAACCGAATATAGATTGAGGTAAAGTTGGTTTTATATTCGCACATTCATTCATTTAACTCTGTAATGTTTACCACGCTACTTTAAATATGCAGTCTGAAATGGCATTTAAGTATGACTTCAAAACAAGATTAGCACTATTTATTTGACTGTGAACAATGTTGTACTTTGATAGTCATTGGCTGCTAATATGATTTCCCTATTTACAATTAACAAAGAATACTTCTTTGAAATTATATTATTAAGGAGAATGTATGAATATCCGAATATAAAACCAACTTTACCTCAATCTAATATAGTGTGGTAAACAATATAGCTGTCATGTGACTGTTCAAAAATGAACAAATGTGTGAATATAAAAGCAACTTTAACTGTACCTCAATCTATTGTTGTTCTATCAATCTATGAGTTTCTTTATTTTGTTGAGCACTAAAAAAGATATTTTGAAGAAAAAGAAAACTAAAAACCTGTAACCATTGACTTCCATAGTAGGAAAAACAAATACTATGGAAGTCAATGTTTCCAGCTTTCTTCAGTATATCTTGCTTTGTATTTAACAGAACGAAGAAACCTGGTTTGGAACAAGTCGAGGGTGAGTAAATGATTGTTTGGGTGAACTATCACTTTAAATTCAATTCATAGACTAGCATACAATGATATTTGAAGTACACTTAATATCAAAACTAGCTATATTGATTTTGTCAGCTCACATTGCTAGTTTTGTGATGAACAATTGATCTATACAAGTCATTAAGAAAAACAAACAATAGTTGGCCCTTCTAATACTTGATTAAAATCTGAAAATGCACTTGCTGTTTCTTTTAATTCAAATTGTCAGATTAGGTCTGAGGTAGTGGGTGTGGCTAATACGCTTAACCACACCCCCCTCGTGCTGTCAGTTTTGACACGATCAGAAATGGTGAGCAGGAGGAGTCTGTCAGGCTGTAATAACTCTCCCCAAACCATTTTCTCCATCTTTCCCAAATTAAATGCCTTCTTCAGTACATCCAATCAGCTCACAGCAGAAAAAAACAAGCCACGCCCACTGTTTTCTCATTTAATATTCCGTTTCTCTAGAAACTGCATCGCTATACAAAATAAAAACAGTCGCAGCTTCCAGTTCATGCAGACTTTAAAGTCGGAAAAAACTTACCTGCACTTAAATAAATTCTCTCTGTTTCATTGTCGTTTAAGGAAGCCAGACATCCAGGTGCCCTACCTGTACATAGATCTGGGAGCTGCAGTGCTGTGTGCCAGTTTCATGTCGTTCGGGGTGAAGAGAAGATGGTTCGCGCTGGCAGCTGCCATTCATCTGGCCCTCAGCACCTATGTGTCCTATGTGGGAGGGCAAGTCCATTATGGAGACTGGCTGAAGGTAAAACAGAGTCTGATTTAAAAAGACAGAACATATCCAAAGATGACAATTCCATAATCATTTACTCAACTTTCACTTATTTTGCTGAACACAAAAGAAGATATACTGAGGAATGTTGGGGAAAAAAAAATAGCCATTGGCTGCGTCCGAAACCGCATACTTCCATATTATATAGTACGCAAAATTCAGTATGCGAGCCGAGTAGTATGTCCGAGTTCATAGGCTGCGTCCGAAACCGCCTCCTACTCAGTATGTACTGCATTTGAATTTTAAACGTACTACTTGGCCGTTAAAAAAGTACATTTTATACAGTGTGAATGTGAAAAGTGTGAATAGAATTCGGATGTACTACATCCACCATTTTGTCATGGTCATGTGACCTACCTCAGTTGCGTTGCTTCACTCCCATTCATGAATTCCCTCGCGGGGCATCATGGGATAGCGCAGCGTGTGTGGGATGCACACTCCAGAATCTCGCCGGAGGTAGTAAGTCATCCAGGTACTTCTCGCATACTGATTTTCGAATTCTATGAATTCGGACATACTACTCGGCTCGCGTACTGTATAGTATGGAAGTATGCGGTTTCGGACACAGCCATAGAATTCGAAAATCAGTATGCGAGAAGTACCCGGATGACTTACTACTCCCAGCGAGATTCTGGAGTGTGCATCCCATGCACGCTGCACTATCCCATGATGCCCCGCGAGCGAATTCATGAATGGGAGTAAAGCGACGCAATTTACGCAGGTAGGTCACATGACCATGACAAAATGGCGGATGTAGTACGTCCGAATTCCATTCATACTTTTCACGTTCATACTGCATCGAACATACTTTTCTAACTGCCGAGTAGTATGTTTAAATTCAAATGCAGTACCTACTGAGTAGTAGGCGATTTCGGACGCAGCTATTGAATTTATGAGCTGTTTATTAAGTGAAGTTTATTTATAAACTAATTTATTTATAAACTAATTTCGAGAGGAGCACGTGCTTATGATTGCTAGCACCTGGTCCACATTAGCTAATGCTGATTCACCAATCAGACGACTCCTTAAGCACTATAAATAACCAGAGTATCTTACCTCAACCATCTTCGTCTTGAAGAATCCCCCCTTCCACCCCTACTCCTCCCATTTCCTTGTCAGGGCAGCCCGGAGGCCTAGTGGTTAGCACCACGGTCGCACAGCAAGAATGCAACCGGCTCGGACTCTACCTGGCCAGGTCGGCGTTTCTGTGCGGAGTTTGCATGTTCTCCTCGTGTTTGCGTGGGTTTTCACCGGGCTCTCCGGTTTCCTCCCACAGACCAAAAACATGTAACAGAAGTAAACTGACAAATCTAAATTGACAGCATAGACACTTCACAGCATCAATCTACTTCCAACATTATCAAGCAGGGGAGTACTCGAGACTTACCTGAACTCTGACTTCCCTCTCGCCCTGCAATAGGGGGAGCCCCGGGCTCGAGGATATCACAAGTTTAGGGCTCTCTCCCTGGACAGCATGCCAAACAAGCTTTATAATCAATCATCAGCTAAGGGTGAACTCTTGAATAGTAATTAAGGTAGTAGTTGGGTTTAGCATTTAGCTAGAATTAGATATGTAGAATAAATCATATTTTATAGTAAACGCACATCATAATAGTACGATGCGATTCTGGATTAACATCTTTGTTGATCAAGGAACATCGTTTTTGTTGGAAAATACAAATCCATACCTATTCCCTAGCCTAAACCCAGCCATACCTGTAAATCATGGTTGATTATCTGTTTGTTCCTGACCACCACAGGTACGGATGTACTCCCGAGCAATGGCCATCATCGGAGGCTTTCTGATTCTGTCCAGCGGAGCAGGAGAGGTTTACAGACAGAAACCCCGCACACGCTCACTGCAGTCCACCGGACAGGTCTTCCTGGGCATTTACTTGATATGTATGGTGAGTTTGCCATTTTATCACCATTTAATACCAGTCTGCTTTCAGTGATCTGCTCACAAATGGTCATCTAAGGGTGCTTTCACAGCTACACTTTTGTTTCAGAACGCGTCTCGTTTGCCCAGTTAGCGCGGTTCGTTTGGCATATGTGAACAGGGCAATCGCGCTCTGTTCCGCGCCAAAGTAATCGCTCCGAGATCGCTTGAATGAGGTGGTCTCGGCTCGATTGAAACGAACCCTGGAGCGGTTTGATTGCAGTGAGAAAGCGATCCGATCAGAGCACCGTTATATCACAGTGTTTTATGGATATGTAATAGGCATACGGCAATATGAAGAGAGAATTATAAGTAGGGCGGGAAGTTTCGTGAGTCTCCGGATGCCCGCAAACGAGTGATGATCTCCCGGTAATCTCGCGTCTCCCTCCCGGTCATCAAATAGGCATCGTCGCGCACCCTTCTCACCCCTCCCCACCGCATCTCTCCTTAGACACATCGCGCGCGCACCCTGTCAATCACCACCAAACCACCACCTCTCCTGACAGCTGAGCGGGACGCTGCAAAATAAACCCTGACACTCTGACCAATGTGAGGAGAGTTTACTCGCACGTGACTTGTTTTAGCTCTTTTGGTCCGATTAGAAACTTTGCAGTGTGAAAGCGAACCGCTCCAACAGCAAAGAGCAACAATGTAACAATTTTAATCTCTGTTTCGGAACAACTGAATCGATTCACCGGTGTGAAAGCACCCTAAGACAGGGGTTCCCAAACTTTTCAGCCCGCGACCCCCAAAATGACAATGCCAGTGACTCGTGACCCCCAATATTCTCTGAGGTGGTGGTTATAAATACAGAAACCTTGTATGCAATGACGCGCACACACACCAATAGACCCAAGTCTATTCTTTGTTTTTTTTTTTTATGTATGTCAGTGCTGTAAATGGGCAAGAAAGTTTAACCTGGTGTTGCGAAATCTGCTGCATCTGACAGTATTGCTGTGTCTTTAGTATAATGTAATTACCCGAGAAGTCGCAATCCAATAGAACTAGTAACTATAAGCTACTATAGTAACTATACAGTAACTATACAGTTTAAAGTATTTTTTTCTCTTCAGTAGGTTATTTATAAAATACAGTAAGTCTTAAGGTTTAATAAAAATTAATTGATTTTTGAAAATCACCAGGCGACCCCCCTTCATTGTCCCGCGACCCCTCGGGGGGTCCCGACCCCCACTTTGAGAACCTCTGATCTAAGACATATTATTGTTTCCACATGGTATTAACATGTTCATATTATGTCATTACTTAGTTTTGTATACTTGCAGGTCGATTTTAAGAAAATAGAGAAAAAAATAATAAGTATAAATCAAATGGTGTAAAATTAGATAATAATATTAATTAGCAAATTATTGTTAATAATAACAACTTATAATAAAGATAACTATATAGTTTTGTAAGGTAAAAAAATAAAAGGGGGTCCCTTGGATTTGTTATAGCCCCAGGGCCCAATGTGTTTTAAATCCGGCCTTACTTCTAGGAATTAATTTCTAAAAAACATGTAATACATTGTACATATACTCCTTTATCGTACATCTTTTCATAGCTAATACAACCTGTATATAATGTTCATAGTACATCCATCTGTAGTGTAACTATGAAGTTGAATCTAATATAATTTAATAATATTAGCTATTTTTTTTCGCCGTAAAATTTCTATTTCAGAAATGTTTTTTTATTTCCACGACATCACTGCAGAACAACAGCATAAACTATTTTGTCAATAATAACCTCAGGTACTGATGTGCTTTATTCAGTGTTAAATGCTACCAAAGAATCAGAATCAGAAAGAGCTTTATCGCCAGGTATGTTCACACATATGAGGAATTTGTTTTCATAGAAGCTTCTACAGAATTAAGGCTGATTTATAGTTCTCCGTCAAACGCCGGCGTATGCTACGGCGCTGACGCATAGCCATTCGCCATGGCCGTCGGCGTCGCTGACGTGCACCTCTCAAAAATTGTAACTACATGTCGCAACGACGCGTAGCGCAAGCTCTGTGATTGGTTGGCTTGGTAGCGCTGACGAGTCTGGGCGGGACCGAGAGCCGCGCGAATGGCGCGAGCGATTGTTTACAAGTGTGGAGTCCCGTGAAGGAGCTCCGGATGGAAAATTTTGTTCTGTGTTTACCTCATAGTTAAAGTTGTTGCACATCCGCCGGTTCCTGCCTCAAAATGAGCGAGTTTGAGCCACTTGGGTCATGCCGGTCACTTGACGCAGAAGTATAAACCAGGCTTTACAAAGACAGGACAAAAAACAGATAATAAACATATTTTAAAAATAGAAGCAAGTAGTGATTGCAAATATACAGATTAGCAAGTGTATTTGGAGCTATATTACTTTATACAACAGTCCTGTCTGGTTCTCGAATCTGATTGGCTGATAGCCGTGATATATTTAAGTAATATCAGCACCCGTACAGCCTCTTTACCCCTTGTGTATCACTCCGCCCACAAACAGCCAGCAACAAAGCAGACACTACAGATCTGAAGTTTAAAAGATGCTTGCTCGGCTGTTTAACTGTCAGCTTAGGATTTAAATCCAACGCGGAAGAAAGTAGTTCCTCATACAAAAGTGTTTTAGAGACTCTCCATGTCTGATTTTGTTTTTAAAATACACAATTATGCCGTCAAACTGTTGTATAAACGCAATATCACACTTGTAGCAGTGCGATATGGCTGTATATCGGCACTGGTGGGGGCACTAAGGCACTCGTCCTGTGGCCTCGTGTCAACGCACGACTCCCACCAGTGCTGATATACAACCATATCGCACTGCTACAAGTGTGATATTGCTCATATATACAGTGTTATATGTGCAGCTGTTATGTGCACGTTGGCATGTAAAGTGTGTTGTTAAATAAGTATATATTTGTATAAAAAGTGTATAGCAAGTAGTGATGTTGGCTCCACAAGTACTATCATCAAATGTTCATGAGATGGATTGCCTGAGGGAAGAAACTGTTTCTGTGTCGGGCTGTTCTGGTCCGCAGTGCTCTGTAGAGTCAACCAGAAGGTAACAGTTCAAAGAGGCAGTGTGCTGGGTGTGAGGGGTCCAGAGTGATTTTGGCTGCCCTTCTGCTCGCTCTGGATAAGTTCAGTTCTTGGAGAGTAGGGAGGGTTGTACCAATGATTCACTTAGCAGCTATTTAACGTAGTCTTCGAAGGTCAGATTTGGTAGCTGAGCTAAACCCGACAGTTACTGACGTGCAGATGACTGATTCAGAGATGCGCCTAAATACTATTTTACATTACATTTATTACTGAAAGCAGCACAAGATGTTGACTCGGTGCAAACCACCAACATTAGTCACTCAGTAGCCTATTAATAATGTTGAAGAGGTTTAATATGAATCAATTAAATTAAAAGCCTTCACCATTTCCTTGGGAGTGCAGTAGCTGGTAATTAAGGCCCCGTTTACACTAGTGCGTTTTAGTTTTAAAACGGCGTTGTAGAATGAAAACGATCCGCGTCCACACTCGCGTTTTACCCAGCGTTTCTGAACAGCTCTCCGTCCACACCAAAACGCTGAAACGCACATCACGTGACCACACACACACTCTCGGGCAAGCGCTCCAGCATTTCTCTGCTTGTCGGACTGCTCATCAAGCATCTCCCGCTGGATCTAATCTCACTTGTTGTCTTTATCTAACGACATAGGCCAATTCCCTGACTTTGGTCATTGGAATCTATTAAGTTACTTGTTCACGGGTAACATGTTTTGGTTAAGCGCTAAGATAAGTTAATGATTAATCCAGGTACATTGACTGATCGCTTGCCTTTATTTCCTACAATGTATAAACTTATTGTATGTTATACTTTTATAATTATCGATTATTAAAACTGATATTCAGCAAAAGAGAGGGTGCGTTTCGTATTTTCACTGAAATTGAAAGGAGGCAGTTGTTATCGGCTCCGTTTTGTTATAAATATCCACACAGTGAAGACGACGCTCATAAATGCAGCACGACGCCTCAACATGTCTGCTGTCTGTTAAGTTGCTAATATTAAAAAGAAAATAGGCAGTTCCTTAAATCATGTTTACATTTTATTGTTGAGAAAGTGAAACAACGTAGCCAGGGTGATGTGAATGAAGTTATAAACTACACTGTTCCCTTTGAAGATTGACGCGTGTCCTCGGTATGTTTTCCATATCAAACTGAGAAGAAGAGACTGCAGCCTTAATCAAACTTGCAAAGTCTTACAAGAAGAGGATGCGAGACTGAACTGTGTGTGGGCTACTTAATATTGAGGAAAAGCCCCAATCAGATAGGCGAACGTTTGCAGCCCCGCCTGCGTTTTTTAGATGTCTCCGTCTTTCCCCATCCACACTGAGACGGAGCAGCAGCGTTTTAGAATGAAAACGGCCTCTCCAGCGTTTTCAAAAAGCTCCGTTTTCGGCGCTCGAGAACTCCGGCGTAGTGTGGACGGATGGCGTAACCGTAGCAAAACTTATGCGTTTTCAAACTAAAACGCACTAGTGTAAACGGGGCCTAAATGTGTCTGTCATGTCGTGACGCTTTTGGTGCAGACAGCCATATTGCTTGTCGCTGTAATCGTCACATGTTGTCAGGACACAGTGTTAGAAGTATATGCATTACTATATAATACAGTAGGCGGTGTTGTGTTGCCATTACCTCTATTATTCCTCCTCCAGGTGTACTCGCTGCAGCACAGTAAGGAGGACCGGCTGGCCTATCTGGACCACATTCCCGGAGGAGAGCTGACTATTCAGCTGCTGGTGCTGGTGTTCGGTGTGATGGCGCTCGCATATCTGTCTGGATGTTACGTGCGCGTGGCTTCACAGATCCTGGCTGTCCTCTTACCGCTGGTCATCCTCTTCATCGACGGTAACATCGGGTACTGGCACCGCAGCTGCCGCGTGGAGTTCTGGAACCAGATGAAGCTCATCGGGCAGAACGTGGGCATCTTCGGAGCCGTGCTCATTCTGGCCACCGACAGCTAAACATGCGTGAAAGATCTCCGTACAAGGACAAACGGTGAGCTCGTGCGTGTCTCAGGGGATCATTTTGATGACGTTAAAGCTCTGAACATTCAAAGGTGCCGAGGATGCAATTCTCAGCTCGCTTTTTGGAGTATCAGATCGCGAGCGTAAAGTCTTCTGAAGGCTGTTTACATTACATTTTGTTTGCTTTTTTTATTATGCGTTATTTAAAAGAACGACTACAAGTCTTAATAGTTAAAGTTGAATGCTGATTTAAAGGGGTAGTTCACACACAAATGGAAAGTTGCTCATTATTTATTCACCCACAAGTCGTTTCCATTCAATTTGAGTTTATTTTTTTCTGTTGAACACAAAAGAAGATATTTTGAAGAATGCTGAAATCCTGTAACCATTGACTTCCGTAGTAGGAAAAAGCAAATGCTATGGAAGTCAATGGTTGCAACTTTTTTTAAAATATCTTTTCGCATTTAACAGATAAAAGAAACACTGGTTTGAAACAAGTACATGATGACAGAATTGTAATTTTTGCATGAACTATCCCTATTAAGGGAACAACAATGAGTGTTAATAGTTAAAATAAAGTTGAACGATGATTTAAAGGGGTAGTTCACACACAAATGGAAATTTGCACATTATTTATTCACCCTCAAGTCGTTTCCATTCATTTTGATTTTATTTTTTTCTGTTGAACACAAAAGAAGATGATTTGAAGAATGCTGAAATCCTGTAACCATTGACTTCTATAGTAGAAAAAAACAAATGCTATGGAAGTCATTAGTTACAGGTTTTCAGCTTTCTTCAAAACATCTTATTTTCTGTTCAACAGATGAAAGAAACACGGGTTTGAAACAAGTAAATGATGACAGAATTGTTATTTTTGGATAAACTATCCCTATTAAGGAGACGACGGTGAGTCTTAATAGTTGAAGTTGAATGCTGATTTAAAGGGGTAGTTCACACACAAATGGAAATTTGCACATTATTTATTCACCCTCAAGTAATTTCCATTCATTTTGAGTTTATTTTTTCTGTTGAACACAAAAGAAGATAATTTGAAGAATGCTGAAATCCTGTAACCATTGACTTCTGTAGTAGGAAATCACTTGCCATGGGAGTCAGTGGTTGCAGCTTTCTTCAAAATATCTTTTTTTGTTCAGCAGATGAAAGAAACACAAGTTTGAAACATGTAAATGATGACAGAATTGTAATTTTTGGGTGAACTATCCCTATTAAGGGGACGACGATGAGTCTTACTAGTTAAATTAAAGTTGAATGCTTAAAGGTATAGTTCACGGAAAATGGAAATTTGCTTATTTATTCACCCTCAAGTTGTTTCCATTCATTTTGAGTTTATTTTGTTTTCTGTTGAACACAAAAGAAGATGATTTGAAGAATGCTGAAATCCTGTAACCATTGACTTCTATAGTAGAAAAAAACAAATGCTATGGAAGTCATTAGTTACAGGTTTTCAGCTTTCTTCAAAACATCTTATTTTCTGTTCAACAGATGAAAGAAACACGGGTTTGAAACAAGTAAATGATGACAGAATTGTTATTTTTGGATGAACTATCCCTATTAAGGAGACGACGGTGAGTCTTAATAGTTGAAGTTGAATGCTGATTTAAAGGGGTAGTTCACACACAAATGGAAATTTGCTCATTATTTATTCACCCTCAAGTCGTTTCCATTCAATTTGAGTTTATTTTATTTTTGTTGAACACAAAAGAAGATAATTTGAAGAATGCTGAAATCCTGTAACCATTGACTTCTGTAGTAGGAAAACACATGCTATGGAAGTCAGTGGTTGCAGCTTTCTTCAAGATATCCTCTTTTGTGTTCAACAGATAAATGAAACAGGTTTGAAATAAGTAAATGATGACAGATTTTTTTTTTTTTTTGGGTGAACTATCCCTATTAAGGGGACAACGATGAGTCTTAATAGTTAAATTAAAGTTGAAAGCTGATTTAAAGGGGTAGTTCACACACAAATGGAAATTTGCTCATTATTTATTCACCCACATGTCGCTTTCATTCATTTTGAGTTAATTTTTTTCTGTTGAACACAAAAGAAGATAATTTGAAGAATGCTGAAATCCTGTAACCATTGACTTGTAGGAAAACACATGCTATGGAAGTCAATGGTTGCAGCTTTCTTCAAAATATCTTCTTTTGTGTTCAACAGATAAAAGAAACACAAGTTTGAAACAAGTAAATGATGACAGAATTGTAATTTTTGGGTGAACTATCCCTATTAAGGGGACGACGATGAGTCTTACCAGTAAAATTGAAGTTGAATGCTTAAAGGTATAGTTCACGGAAAAATGGAAATTTGCTTATTTATTCACCCTCAAGTAATTTCCATTCATTTTGAGTTTATTTTTTCTGTTGAACACAAAAGAAGATAATTTGAAGAATGCTGAAATCCTGTAACCATTGACTTGTATAGTAGGAAAACACATGCTATGGAAGTCAGTGGTTGCAGCTTTCTTCAAAATATCCTCTTTTGTGTTCAAAAGATAAATGAAACAGGTTTGAAACAAGTACATGATGACAGAATTGTAATTTTTTGTGAACTATCCCTATAATGGGGACGACGATGAGCAGCGTTAATAGTTAAATTAAAGTTGAATGCTGATTTAAAAAGGTAGTTCACGTACAAATGGAAATATGCTCATTATTTATTCGTTTCCATTCAATTTGAGTTTATTTTTTTCTGTTGAACACAAAAGAAGATAATTTGAAGAATGCTGAAATCCTGTAACCATTGACTTCTGTAGTAGGAAAACAAATACTATGGAAGTCAATGGTTGCAGCTTTCTTCAAAATATCTTCTCGTGTGTTCAACAGATGAAAGAAACCCATAAAGGGTTGAAACAAGTAAATGATGACAGAATTGTAATTTTTGGGTGAACTATCCCTATTAAAAGGGAGTTTGTAAACATTATTTCATGTTTTTCAGCTATGTTACAGACATTTCTCATGACACTGCATTTTTTTGCTGCTTGTAATAATTTTGCAATCCTGATACAACTTCTGTAAAAGCGTCACAATGTCAAATAAAATCGTTTTGTATGCAATCTACAAAAACTCCTATTTATATATACATGATACAGTATCTGTCATGTAAAATGGTTGACAAATATGATGCCACAGTTTATATTTTCATCCATTAAATATTTAGAATAGATAGATTTAATAGATATATTTAAATTGATACTGAGTATTAACTAATGTAATGTGTATTTTATCGTGTATGAACATACCCAAAGCGCTTCACAATCATCTCTCCACACCACCACTTGGATGATGCAACGGCAGCCACCGGACAACGGGGCCAGTGCGCTCACCGCACACCAGCTATTGGTGGAGTGGAGAGACAGTGATAGAGCCAATTCAGTGGATGGGTATGATTGGGAGGCCTTGACGAGTAAGGGTCAATAGAGAGAATTTGTCTTGCTACACCCCTACTCTCTGTACAAGAAGTGCCATGGGATTTTTAATGACCACAGAGATAGGGCTGCTCGATTATGGGAAAAATCATAATCACGATTATTTTGGTCATAATTGTAATCACGATTATTTAAAACGATTATCAGTTGAAGTCAAAATTATTAGCGCTCCTGTGAATTTATTTTTATTTATAAATGTTTCCCAAATGATGTTTAACAGGGTTTTTTCACAGTATTTCCTAAAATATTTTTTTCTTCTGGAGAAAGACTTTTGTTTTATTTCAGCTAGAATAAAAGCAGGTTTGATTATTTTGAAACCTATTTTAATAGCTCGATATTATTAGCCCCTTCAAGCAGTATATATGTTTGATTGTGTGCAGAAGAAACTACTGTTATTCAATGACTTGTCTATTTACCCTAATTAAGCCTTTAATTAAGCAGAAACACACACATGCTACCTGTCCGAGGCTAAGCACAGCGCGCGCACACACAACCGCACGTGTTCTTTTGCGATTTTAAAAATATGAATGATGCGCATCCCGTGCTGCAAAAGTTACATTACAGCGCATGCTTTTAGTCATTTTCACATGGAACTGAGCTTTGCAGATGCAAAGAGTTTTCACACGTGTACAACTGGAAAGGGGGCGGTACGTGTCGGAATAATCGTTTATCTCGATTAATGGTTTTTCATAATCGTTAAAAGCCAAAATCGAAATCGGGTTTTCGATTAATTGCACAGCCCTACACAGAGAGTCAGGACCTCGGTTTAACATGCCATCCGAAAGACGGCGCCCACTGACAGTATAGTGTCCCCTTCACTTTTACTGGGGCATTAGCACTCACACAGACTGCATGTTGAGCGCCCCCTGCTGGCCTCACAAACACCACTTCCAACAGCAACCTAGTTTTCCCATGAGGTCACCTACAGCCTTGCTTAGCTTCAGTGAGTAACCGGTCTCAAATGATTAAAAATATCAAAGTGAAACTTGCTTTATATATAGCTCTGAGGACTAAATAGTACATTATTTCTAACATTCCGGTACACAAAGTAACACTGAATAAAATTACAGCTGATGCCGAAAGGTCAGGCCGTGTACTCCAGATATTGAGTTTCAAAGTGTAAACAAACCTGGCCTATAATGCGTCATTCAGCTTCAGTTCACTAACAAACACTCTTGAACTGTGAAATGCAATCTCATGTTCGATTTCCTCCAGGACAATTTTGGTATAATTAATGAGAGCTTCTTAAAATAGAGCAGCCAACATGTCTCTAAAACAAGCCTAGCTGACCAGCTAAATAATAATTTTTGCATAATTTACAGATTTTAAACTTTAAAAAGCTAGAAGGGTTCAAAAATAAATAAGTTATCAAACATTGAGAAAGTCCAATTAATGTTTTAACTATATTATTACATTAAAACATTTTACAGAACTAAACAGTCAGTGACAGCAGCAGTTATATAAAAAAAAATAGTAATAACAACCAGTAAATAAAAACAAATTGCAAAAAGACACACACAGTTGAAGTCAGAATTATTAGCCCCCTTTTGAAGTTTTTGTCTTTTAAATATTTCCCAAATGATGTGTAACAGGGCAAGGACATTTTCACAGTGTGTCTGATAATATATTTTTTTTTCTAGAGAAAGTCTTGTTTGTTTAATTTCGGGTAGAATAAAAAAAAGTTTTACATTTTTTTAAAACACCATTTTAAGGGTTAAATTATTAGCCCCTTTAAGCTATTTTTTTCTGATACAGAACAAACCATCATTACAATAACTTGCCTTATTACCCTAACCTGCCTACTTAACCTAGTTAAGCCTTTAAATGTCACTTTAAGCTGTATAGAAGTGTCTTAAAAATATGTAGTCAAATATGATTTACTGTCATCATGACAAAAATAAAATAAATCAGTTATTAGAGATGAGTTATTTAAACTATTATGATTAGAAATGTGCTGAAAAAAAATCTGCTCTCCGTTAAACAGAAATTGAGGAGGAAAATAAACAGGGGGGCTAATAATTCTGACTTCAACTGTACATCAGTTCCGACTTTCAAAGGACACTGCTGGCAATACTGTGTCCTGTTGCCATGTTCAGATCCATAGTAACAGGTGGCCATCTTTGTTTAAAAATATCCAATTTCAATTGAAGTTAGGCATTCATATATTTCATTCTATATATTGATTAAGTTTTTCTATCCACTGTGCTATTGTTGGAGGTTGTGGCTTCATCCAATTTATTCTTATAGTCTTTCTTGCACTTAGTAGTATAGTAAATATCTCTGGTTTTTATTATATACAACCAGGGAGTTCACCTGTGGTAAATTCCGTTGATTGGACATGATTTAAAAAGGCATACACCTGTCTATATAAGGTCTCAGGGTTGACAGTGCATGTCACAGCACAAACCAAGCATGAAGACAAAGGAATTGTCTGTAGATCTCCGAGACAGGATTGTCTTGAGGCACAAGGCCGGGGAAGGTTACAGAAAAAGTTCTGCTGCTCTGAAAGTTCCAATGAGCACAGCGGCCTCCATCATCCGTAAGTGGAAGATGTTTGGAACCACCAAGACTCCTCCTAGAGCTGGCCGGCCATCTAAGCTGAGTGATCGGAGGAGAAGGGTCTTAGTCAGGGAGGTGATCGATAACCCTATGGTCACTCTGTTTGAGCTCCCGCCTTCTTCTGTGGAGAGAGGAGAACCTTACAGAAGGACAACCATCTGTGCAGCAATCCACCAATCAGGCCTGTATGGTAGAGTGGCCAGACTGAAGCCTCTCCCCGCCTGGAGTTTGCCAAAAGGCATCTGAAGGACTCTCAGACCATAAGAAACTAAATTCTCTGGTCTGATGAGATTAAAATTGAACTCTTTGGAGTGAACGCCAGGCGTTACGTTTGGAGAAAACCAGCCAGCGCTCATCACCAGGCTAACAGCATCCCTACAGTGAAGCATGGTGGTGTTGGCATCATGCTGTGGGGATGTGTTTCAGCAGCAGGAACTGGAAGACTAGTCAGGGTAGAGGGAAAGATGAATGCAGCAATGTACAGAGACATCCTGAATGAAGACCTGCTTCAGAGTGCTCTTGACCTCAGACTCGATGGTTTATCTTCTAGCAGGACAATAACCCAAAGCACACAGCCAAAATATCAATAGAGTGTCTTCACAACAACTCTGTGAATGTCGTTGAGTGGCTCAGACAGAGCCCAGACCTAAATCTTATTGAACATCTCTGGAGAGATCTGAAAATAGCTGTACACCGTCACTTCCCATCCAACCTGATAGAGCTTGAGAGGTACTGCAAAGAGGAACTTCCCAAAGACAGGTGTATTAAGCTTGTGGCATCATATTTAAGAAAACTTGAGGCTGTAATCACTGCCAAAGATGCATCAACAAAGTATTGAGCAAAGGCTGTGAATACTGATGTACTTGTGATTTTTCAGGTTTTTTTATTTTTAATAAATTAGCAACAATTTCAAAAACTCGTATTTTGTATTGTGTGTAAAATATTGAGGAAATAAATTCATTTAATTCATTTTGCAATAAGTCTGTAACATAAACAAATGTGGAAAAAGTGAAGCGCTATGAATACTTTCCAGATGCACAGTAAGCAGTCACTTTGTAAGAACAACACACTTTGTCTCCTGCGTTCTTCATTTACGGGCCTCCCAAGGCATGGGATCACTTCCTTGCCTTTCCACGTTCATCTTCTGCTTCTTCCGCTTGCGTTCCGCCATAACCAGCGCCGCCACCACAGTGACCATCACAGTCCCGGTGATCACCAACACCGTGGCTGTTTCCGCGACACACAGCTGACTGTGCATCAAACCCAAAGACGCTCCAGCCAACAACAGCGGCGAATGGCATGTAATATTCATATAATCGTCAACATGGAGGTGCTTGACGCGTAGTATCTTACTGAACACCCGATGCAGCTCACAATCACAAATCCAGGGGTTTTCCGACATCTGCAGATGCGTGCTAGGCGTCTGAAGGTTTAGGAAAGTCTTGAACTTCAAGCTCCTTAATTGATTTGCTTCTAAATTCAGGATGGTAAGAGTCTGAAGTGGAGCCAGAGCTTCTGCGTCGATCCTGGAGATGTTATTGTGGGCTAGTATAAGAACGCTTAGACCCTGCTGCATGGTCAGGAGTCCTCCTTGGAGAACCGACAGCTGATTCCAGGCTAGATTCAGATGGCGTAGCATGGTGAGTCCACGAAACGCACCCACTTCAATGATCTGGATGTGGTTGTGACTGAGATCCAAGCGCTCCAGACTTTCGAGCTCCTTCAGGGAGTGTTTCTCGAGACGCTCCAGAGAGTTGTGAGACATCTTGAGGTCTTTAATGGAGGTCAGACCATGAGAGAACTCCGGTGGAAGGACACGGAGATTGTTGCAAGACAGATCCAACTTTTCTAGGAAGGTCAGAGAGGAAAGAGCCTGGAGGAGAGATGAAGGACATTGACTTTAATGAGAATGCATTTCCTGTTCACATTTGATGGTGTAATGCTGGGTGGTGCTAGAAGGGATACAGCTGTGGCCCGGGTGTAAATGAGAATTATTGATATTATTTATTAAATTACCTATTAAATTGTGTTTTATTAATGTCTACCACAATCCAAACCTCACACTAATGTAGAAACACTACTTATACAGAGTATTATTGATATTATTTATTAAACTGCCCATTAAATTGTGTTTTATTAATGTCTACCCCAACCCAAGCCCTCATACTAATGTAGAAACACTAATTATACAGAGTATTATTGATATTATTTATTAAATTGCCCATTAAATTGTGTTTTATTAATGTCTACCCCAACCCAAGCCCTCATACTAATGTAGAAACACTAGTTATACAGAGTATTATTGATATTATTTATTAAATTACCTATTAAATTGTGTTTTATTAATGTCTACCACAAACCAAACCTCACACTAATGTAGAAACACTACTTATACAGAGTACTATTGATATTATTTATTAAATTGCCCATTAAATTGTGTTTTATCAATGTCTACCCCAACCCAAGCCCTCACACTAATGTAGAAACACTAGTTATACAGAGTATTATTGATATTATTTATTAAATTGCCCATTAAATTGTGTTTTATTAATAACTACCCCA
>NC_141032.1:3757500-3770000 GCF_052040795.2 Danio rerio
CCTGGTCTATAAGGTAGTGTATTTCAGCCACTGATAAACTTCCGGTGAAAGGTTGAAGACTATTTTCAATGTCCTAAGGGTCCTTTTACATCATTGATAACATAAAATAATTGAAATATAGTTGATTAATTATAGTCTTATATAGTCTGCTGGTTTTAGCTGGTTGACCAGCCTGGTTTTAGAGGGGTTTTGGCCATTTCCAGGCTAGTTTCCAGTCATTTCCAGCCTGGTTTTAGCTAGTTAGGCTGGAAAATGACCAACTAAAATCAGCAAGACTAGCCTGGTTTAAGCTGGACATAGCTGGTTTTGGCTGGGCTCCCAGCCTGGCTAGGCTCGTCAAGCTGGTTTTTAGCTGGTCATCTCCCAGCCTGACCAGCGAAGACCAGCCTGGAAATGGCCAAAACCCCTCTAAAATCAGCCAAAGAGCCTAGGCTGGTTTAAGCAGTTTTTTTTAGTAGGGTAAGCATTCATTTAAGCACAAAATGGATCCAATATTGTGCCGTCAGGAGCAGCAGACGAGTGCTGAAACTCCCATAAAAAATACGGTGGTAAAATAATGTCCTTATTTTAAAGACAAAGTTCACAACAATGGAATATAATGCAGTGCCTTTTGTACGGCCTAAGACCCACTTTATATCGTATATCAATCAGGCAGTGAAGATTATTTTTCTTTAAGGAAATCAGATCTTAAACACAACCACATCTGATGCAAATATCTATGAAACGCAATGATTATTGACAAGACTGAACATGACCCTGCTAAAAAATCCAGCTTAAACCAGCCTAGGCTGGTTGGCTGGTTTTAGCTGGTCGACCAGGCTGGTTTTAGAGGGGTTTTGGCCACTTCCAGGCTGGTTTCTAGCCATTTCCAGCCTGGTCTTAGCTGGTTAGGCTGGGAGATGACCAGCTAAAACTAGCTTGACCAGCCTAGCAGGCTGGGAGCCCAGCCAAAACCAGCTATGTCCAGCTTAAACCAGGCTGGTCAAGCTGGTTTTAGCTGGATTTAACTGGTCATTTTCCAGCCTGACCAGCTAAGACCAGGCTGGAAATGGCTGGAAACCAGCCTGGAAGTGGCCAAAACCCCTCTAAAACCAGCCTGGTTGACCAGCTAAAACCAGCCAACCAGCCTAGGCTATTTTAAGCTGGATTTTTCAGCAGGGCATGGCTGAAAATTAAAAGTCCCCATGCACAAACCCCAGTGTAGGTACAAACTTACCTCAAACTCCATAAATCAAGAGAAGAAAACGAAGTCACCGATCCATTAGAAACATGGTTTGATCATAAATAGTAGTACATTATAACCAGGATAATCCCATCTACATATGTATATAAACTACACCAGATTCCAAAACGTTACTACACCTGAATTAAATGCAGGTATTTGCTTAATTCTGATCTACATCTCGCACACAGACTGCACCTGGACCGTCTAAGACTTGAACTTGATTTATCCTGCATCACTGCGGAAACAAAAGCACTCGGCACACACTGAATATTTAATTGAAGGATGCAGAAGCAGGACGTGTAGTCTTACAGTTCAGCATGTTCAGGTCAGTTTAGTTCAGACCTCAATAGAAAGCTCAGGGAAAACCTTACACCATGTTAAATCTCTGACGTGTGCTTTGGTGTGGTGTGTTTAGAGTTGGAGACGGTGTGAACGGAACAATGTGTATTAGTTACATTAATAACCCAAGCTTTAGCCTTCATTATTCAAGAGCAATCAGGGCCTTTTGACACCGTCACAATCGTTCGCAGCATTGATAACCTTTTGTAACTCTATACATGTAATTACTAAAGTATTTGACCGGTGCATCGAATTTTAATTACAATTTGACCTAGAATCTAATTTCTTTTAGTAATTTGTAAATATACATCTGAAACAAAACCTATTACATGATGGAAAAGTGTATAATTAAGTCAGATGTTCCTAATAGTATATGCATATATATATATATATATATATATATATATATATATATATATATATATATATATATATATATATATATATATATATATATATATATATATACACACACATTAGATATTAGATAAATATTAGAATTTAGTAACATTTATTTTTTATATTTTATCCCATGCAAGAATTGGGCTTCCATTCCAGAACTGGGCTTGCCAACGCTGTGCAAACTAATAAAAAAAATCTGATCAGAAATTCAACTAATGCACTTTTAGCCAACCATTTAGGATTTAAACAAGTAAAAAAAAAAAAGTATTTCAGCATATAAAGGGTCACGAAACACCAGAAGACATATTTTGAGATTTTCGCATCTGGAAAGGGTGAAATCCTGATTTGTTGCTTGTTTTCTTAAAAAATAATGAAATAAATAAATAAAAAATAAAAAAGACACGGTTCCAGTTGGTGTTGTTTGTCCGGTCTCTACAGATTTGGCAAGTGTGTGATCAGTGTTTTTTGTGTATGTTTATTCAGAGGCAAAGTTAGTTTGTATCGTCGGCGGTACTTTCAGTTTTTAAAGACGGACCTTAGTCAAAATGATTTAGTTATTAAGTTTACAGTAATATCACTACAATATGGAGTGAAAATCCACCACAGCTGTCAGATCTGCTTTAAATGATGCTCCATGAATCAGTCCACCTCCCCTGCTTATGTGTTGACACTGTGCACGTAATGAAAATCTCATGGGGGGATGTTAATGGTCCTTATGAGCATTTAAAGGGTCACGAAACATCAAAACACATTTTTTGAGATGTTGACAGTCATATATGTGTCCCACGCTGCTAAAAACACTATTAGGACACATATTTCACAAAAAAAAGTAGTAAAAATCTGTTGTTTTTGCATTATTTCGAGCAAATTCATTCTTCCTGTTTGAAACGAATTTTTAAAGCTGGATCACGGCGATTAGATTCTTGTGTGTATTCCAGCTTGGAGACCGGCTGTCTGTACCAGCGAGTACAACGTGACGTGTTTGAGCTTGCAGCATAAATTCATAAGACTTGGCTCAAACCAGTCACTGCACTCTATTGTGAATGAGGTGCAGCTTCATTAATATGCATGATAGCTTCGAAGACTGTTTTACCTGTAACAGTGTACAGACGGCAGAGAGATGCCACGTTGTGTTGCCAAAACAAGGTGGAAGAAGAATTGTTTGGAGACACGGGTCAGTGTTTTGTTTCTAAGGGTGCTTTCACACCTACACTTTTGTTTCGGAACGCGTCTCGTTTGCCCAGTTAGTGCGGTTCGTTTGGCATATGTGAACAGGGCAATCGCGGCCTCTGTTCCGCGCCAAAGTAATCGCTCCGAGATCGCTTGAGTGAGGTGGTCTCGGCCCGATTGAAACGAACACTGGAGCGGATCGATTGCAGTGAGAAAGCGATCCGATCCGAGCGCGGTTATATCACAGTGTTTTATGGATATGTAATAGGCATACGGCTATATGAAGAGAGAATTATGAGTAGGGCGGGAAGTTTCGCGAGTCTCCGGATGCCCGCAAACGAGTGATGATCTCCCGGTAATCTCGCGTCTCCTTCCCAGTCCTTAAATAGGCATCGTCGCGCACCCTTCTCACCCCTCCCCACTGCATCTCTCCTCAGACACATCGCGCGCGCTCCCTGTCAATCACCATCAATCCACCACCTCTCCTGACAGCTGAGCGGGACGCTACAAAATAAACCCTGACACTCTGACCAATGTGAGGAGAGTTTACTCACACGTGACTTGTTTTAGCTCTTTTGGTCCGATTAGAAACTTTGCAGTGTGAAAGCAAACCGCTCCAAGAGCAAAGAGCAAGAATGTAACAATTTTAATCTCTGTTTCGGAACAACTGAATCGATTCACAGGTGTGAAAGCACCCTAAATGTGCTGCAACTAAGTTTTTGTTTTCATTTCCCGCTATGAGAGCACAGCAGGACTCAGTGTGGATTACAGTGCAAGCGACAGAAATACGTTTGTAAGTAAATATTTTTCTTAGCTTTTCGCAACAGGAAAATGTTGACATCCCGATTTGCTGCTCATCTCCTTTTTTAAAGACGCGGTTCCAGTCGGTGTTGATAGTCCTGTCTCTACAGATTTGGCAAGCAAGCGATCAGTGGTCTTTGTTAATTCGGATGGCAAAGTTGGTTCGTATAGTCAGCAGTACTCTTTCAGTGTTTAAAGACATTCCATAGTCAAAATGATTTCTAAGTTCCTAAGTTTACAGTACTATATTATGGACTGAACGATCCGCTGTAAATGCGGCTCTTCAAGTGCCAATATGTAAACATCTTAAATCAAACTATTATCGTCATGTAGGATTTTTGCCGCATTTTGTGGCAGGAACAACACTTGGCTTTCTGAAGCTACCTACCGAGTGCATCTAAGTTACAAAAATGCGAAGGCATTTTGTTTTCTCTTATTCGCCGTGTGGTATTAAACATTCCATTAAAACAACACTCCTCCAGCAGTTCCTCGCATCTAATATCTCGTTTGTCATGGGGGGCATGCATGAAATGTACCTGAAAGAAAGTGAAAGTGCCAAACTGCAGTTCAAGTCCACAAATTAAGAATTGGATTACTGATGTCCATGTAAACGCAGTCACTGTCTTTCTCCTCTGCGTCTGTGTTTGTTTTGCCTCTATGAAAATCAGCACATGCTCGAACTGAAACTCCCATTTTTATGCACACCCTTCCTTCTTTCCCTCCTACGATAATCCCGACTAAACAGAGCTGGACTCAACCACTTTCCTGACTTTTTTCAAACTGGAGGTGAGAAAACACCCTGCTGAGACGGGGGGTGGGGCTCTTCAACCCAAACAGTTTTAAATCATTTGTTTACGATGTGACCGGTTTCTCAAAAAGCAACTAAAAGTACAGCATTACAGTCAGAATTTTTGTTACTTTTATTTTAGAAAATGTCCTTTGTAACGTGTGGCATCATTTTGTTTAAAATACAGAACAGACAGACACTGGTAAAACATAAACAGCCGAAAGAAAAGAAAAGAGAAAAGAAAAAGCATCAAAGTAAATAAAGCTAACAAGCGTTTCTGACTGGTTGGATTTTTTCGTTTTTTTGACAAAATGGAATAGAAGGCGAAGGAGGGATGTCAGAGAGAAGAAAATATGAAACGCTATTTCAGATGAAACAGGAGGAGGAGGAAGAGGGGGCAGAGAGGGGATAAGACACTGTATGTTAGTCAAAGAAACTATGGTTGGTTTGATGATTGGTGTTTTAAATTATCTTTATAAAGTCTAATTTAGAATGAACTCTTTCACTCTCAGGTTTTTTTCTTTAAAACATTTTTGCTTTTTTTTTTGTTTTAATGTTTTTTTGTTTGTTTCTTTTGTTGATCTTCCAGACCCTTGGCCCTTGGTGCATCCACCCTCGGACGACGGCGCAGAGGGGGAGAAGAGTGCTGGTTTGGACCAGCTGTGAGGCCCTTGATGCCCGTGGTGCCCTCCCCGAATGAGCCAAACCCGCCACTCAGGAGGATAAAGACGAGTCCTTCTGTGTTTGCTGTGCTTGTGAACGCTGCATCGTCTTCTGGCTTTCCACATCTCTAAAATGTTTCTCAACCTGCACAGACAGACAAACAGACACAGTGAGTGATCCATAAGACATCTTAGATCCGATGTCTAAATTAAGTCGATATCTTTCGGCCGATAAATTACATAATTGTACAGAACCGCCTGCCTTGCGCATGTGTGGGCAGAACTTATTCAGACTTGTCCAGTGCACTATAACTGCGTTCACACCGAAAGCGGTGAGAGCGTCCAAGGTGGCCCTGGCAACAACGTTGTCTGCCTTCAGCTCTGGCGTCGAGAGCGTCAAAACTCGCTACATTGATCTCCTATTTAAAGGGGCCGTTGCAGCATATCAGTTATATTCAGCATCCCCTGGGAAGAGAGTCATCGCCGATGAAGTGCTCCGAGTTCGCTCAGTAATGAGTATTGTTGGTCATATCGACAAACTATTAGATGAAGATGTAGCCTTTAACCTCACAATTTATAAAAAGGCTATAAAAAAGGACCAAGATAAAATAATCTTGCGTCTGTTAGTCTGCGCTGACGTCAAGAAGTCCAGGGGTTACAGACCTCCCCATTACGAGATACCTGTCTGCGAAGTTACTTTAAGTGTTCTTTGTGAGTTTATTCTTTAAATAATTTCTTTAAATACTGAATGAGAGGATGATCACTTGCGCCAAAAGCTGTTGTGATGCGCGCGACTGTTTAAAAAGTGTGTGCACTCCCTTTCTCTTGCGTGAAATTGTGACTGGAAATGCAACTATAGCCAGAGTGGCTAGTCAGGCCCTGATGATGATGATGATGATTATTATTATTATTATTACAGTGAAATAATTCATTAAATATAATGGGGCGAGGCGATCTTGCATCACAGACTTGTGGCAAGAACTTTGACAACGCAGCTCTGCCCGCTCTGATTATACAGGTTTGGTTTTCAGCAGCAGTGTGGAAGGAGCCTCCACTCTTTCTGTAACAAGCTACAAGACATTTATCTAACTAACTTAATCTTACTTATTAAACAAAACATTGATTCACTAGCTTTTCCTAATAGTATTACAGTAGTAGAATATAGCCTAAAGTGGATATATAGCGATTTGCAAAAAATAAAAAAATGTTATGTTGTGCACGTTCTGGCCAAAACCAACTCAGAATCTTGTTGTTATTAATCAGTCTTTGTATATACACTATTCCATATATTTATGATGTATAGTTTTTTTTAAAACCAATTTAAGATGTTTGACAATGTTAAGCATGGTTTTTGACTTATTTATAAATAAAGTTAAATTAAATAAATATCCTGTATTTGAAAATATTGTGTTCCTGACCTTCACTGGGCTCAAGTAATAGTTTAAGGTGCTTTCACACCTGCCTTATTTAGTTCGATTAAATCGCACTAGAGTTTGTTTTTCCTTTTGGTGCGTTCGTTTGGGCAGGTGAGAATGCAGCAATCATACTCTAGTGCGCACCAAAAGCAGACCAAATAAGCGTACCGAGACCTGCTTGAAGAGGTGGTCTCGGTACGCTTTCAAACGAACCCTGGAGCGGTTTGTTTGTGGTGAGAATATGATCTGTACTAATACAGGTCCAACCGCAAAAAGTACTGCGCCTTTTGCACTAATCCAGCTACCGTAGTCCGATGCGCTGTGCATTATGGGATATGGAGGAAAAATATTTGTTGACAGCGCTTTACTAACAGAGAGAGGGGAAACATTACCTGATGGATCGTTGGTAATATTTCCGCAAGATGACCATGTCGCAGCTAAATTGATTCACACCTCCTCCTGAAGTGACGATGCATTAAAACACGGTTTTCCAGCCGCGATTCATTCTCGAAATGTATAGTTTGTCTAAAGCAGGCATACAATCAGTCAGCGCAGTCGTCCCTCCAGAGAAAAAACGACATTCTGTGTCAGCCAGTTTTGTTTACCTGCGGGAGTTCATTGGCATTTTCCGACACGTGAATTCTGACCAAGCAATAAGCAGTTTAGGAAATATGTTCAACAACATCTGGCCAATGAGAGATGTGGATTTTGTCAGATGACTCCATTCTGGTTCGTTTCAACTGGTTCGGACCAAAGCCAGCAGTGTGGTGTGAAAACGACCCAAAGACGGCAGAAAATGCAACAATGTATCATTTATTGCCCTTGGTCCGGACCAAATGAAGCCAACTACAGATGTGAAAGCACCCTAATGTATAAAAATTGTGAATGAACTTCCCTAATAAGAATGCATGGCGCCATGATAAAGCACTTGTAGACCAAATCACTGCACTGGGGTGTGAATTTCATTACAGTATCATTCTTTCAAGCATCAATATTACGATACATCTCACACATCTGCCTTAAGACAAAACTTAAAAAGGCTGGTATAGATAACTTTACACTACTGAAATAGCAAGCGAATAAATGGCGTGATACTCACAATTTTGCGTATATGACTTAGAGCACTTCCCTCTTTGCCTTTGCAGTTCTCCACCTGGTACGGTGGTGAGATTACGACGTCATCCATCACAATGATGTTCTTCTCCTGCCATTTACAGTCTTTGATGCTGGAAAACAAAGAGATCAAACAACAAACTCAAGAGGAGCACGCCGGCTGAGATCTGTATCCTATAATAGGATTAAACAAGTATTCTCAGTAGATGCTTGTGTTCACTGAAATCACCTGGAGTTTTAATTCAATCATCATGACAGACCCCTCAATGGGGGACGAGAGTCAAACGAAGCAGAAAACAACTTCTAGACTTCAGATTTTACTGCAGTCTTCATCTCGGTTTCTTAAACTTAAGCCAAAAGTGTTGTATAAACTATCCATTTATGGGGAAAATTAAGTGGGGGGGGGACTAGAGCTGTGAAGAGAAACAGTTTGGGAAATCGATTCTGCAGTTTACAAAATGTATCATTAGTTTCTCTTGAGTCGATTCTAAATTTTCATTAGTGGGCAGCGCTCTGGGCTAGTGTTTAACAGCTAGGCGGCGCTCTGGGCTAGTGTTTAACAGCTAGGCGGCGCTCTGGGCTAGTGTTTAACAGCTAGGCGGCGCTCTGGGCTAGTGTTTAACAGCTAGGCGGCGCTCTGGGCTAGTGTTTAACAGCTAGGCGGCGCTCTGGGCTAGTGTTTAACAGCCAGGCGGCGCACTGGGCTAGTGTTTAACAGCCAGGCGGCGCTCTGGGCTAGTGTTTAACAGCCAGGCGGCGCTCTGGGCTAGTGTTTAACAGCCAGGCGGCGCTCTGGGCTAGTGTTTAACAGCCAGGCGGCGCTCTGGGCTAGTGTTTAACAGCCAGGCGGCGCTCTGGGCTAGTGTTTAACAGCCAGGCGGCGCTCTGGGCTAGTGTTTAACAGCCAGGCGGCGCTCTGGGCTAGTGTTTAACAGCCAGGCGGCGCTCTGGGCTAGTGTTTAACAGCCAGGCGGCGCTCTGGGCTAGTGTTTAACAGCTAGGCGGCGCTCTGGGCTAGTGTTTAACAGCTAGGCGGCGCTCTGGGCTAGTGTTTAACAGCTAGGCGGCGCTCTGGGCTAGTGTTTAACAGCTAGGCGGCGCTCTGGGCTAGTGTTTAACAGCTAGGCGGCGCTCTGGGCTAGTGTTTAACAGCTAGGCGGCGCTCCGGGCTAGTGTTTAACAGCTAGGCGGCGCTCCGGGCTAGTGTTTAACAGCTAGGCGGCGCTCCGGGCTAGTGTTTAACAGCTAGGCGGCGCTCCGGGCTAGTGTTTAACAGCTAGGCGGCGCTCCGGGCTAGTGTTTACCAGCTAGGCGGCGCTCCGGGCTAGTGTTTAACAGCTAGGCGGCGCTCCGGGCTAGTGTTTAACAGCTAGGCGGCGCTCCAGGCTAGTGTTTAGCAGCTAGGCGGCGCTCCGGGCTAGTGTTTAACAGCTAGGCAGCACTGCAGGCTAGTGCTTAACGCCATCCTAGGCTAGAGCTTAACGGCCAAGCGGTGCTCTAGGCTAGAACTTAACAGCTAGGCGGTTGTCCAGGCTAGAGCTTAACAGCTAGATGGCGCTCCAGGCTGGTGTTTAACGGCAGACCGCGCCCCAGGTTAGAGTTTAACGGTTAGGCGATGCCCCAGGCGAGTGTTTAGCTGCTAGGCTGTGCCCCAGGCTAGTGTTTAACGGAAGACCGAGTCCTAGGCTTGAGTTTAACGGCTAGGTAGTGCTCCAGGTTACAGCTTAACGGCTAGGCAGCACTCCAGGCTAGAGCTTAACGGCTAGGCAGCACTCCAGGCTAGAGCTTAATAGCTAGAAGGTGCTCCAGGCTGGTTTTCAGTCAGTCTTTATTCATGTCCCAATTTGGTTGCAGCATACAAGCATGTCACACATAATACACACGGCAGACCGTGACCCAGGCTAAAGTTTGATGGCTAGAGGGCGCCCCAGGCTAGAGTTTAACGGCTAGGCTGTGCTCCAGGCTATTGTTTAACAACTAGATAGCGCTCTAGGCCAGTATTTAACGGCGGACGACGCCCCAGGCCAGTGTTTAACGGCAGACGACACCCCAGGCCAGTGTTTAATGGCTAGGCGGCGATCTAGGCTAGAGCTGAATGACTAGGTGGCACTTTAGGCTAGAGCTTAACAGGTGACAAAACTTTCTGAAAACTCTTGCCAGGGTAAAGATTTTTAAAAACTCTAGTTATCGAAGTTATCTCATGTCATCATGTGTGCGGTTTTCTCCTTTGTGACTGGCCAACAAGGCTCAGAAGCTCTGAGAATTAAGAATTAATTCAAAAGAGAATTAGTGATGCATTTTGAAATTGACGGAGTCGATTTCTCGAACGGTTTTTCATCACAGTTCTACTTGGAACACAATTATTTGTCACTTATGCTGTAAATGAACACTGCACTTCTTGCATATAGTTTTATAAAGGCCATCAAGTCTTACGTTTTGTGTATAGTCTGGAATAACTGCTGGCCCTCAATTGACACCCCAGCACTGATTGCATAGGCTTGGGACAACTTGTCTTCCTTTTCCGTCCTTGCTCGATTGGCAAGCTGTGGAAAAACACAAAAGAAAATCAAAACATCAATATAAATGTCAGACAGGCGTCAACTCCATCTTGTCTTATTTTGTGTTATACGTCAGTGCATTCAAACAGTGAATTGAGTGTACAGCAGAAAAGCTTAATAGAGAGTATATAAACTAAAGCTCTGCATGCATTTTAATTTATGACCGATTAAATTAGTTTCACTTTTTGTTTAGAAAATGTTACAGAATTTGTAGTGGTCCAAAATAAAAAAGGTCACCTTTTTGTCAGTCCATCTCAATTTTCTTGGGTCATACTAGAGCCACTATCAATTGATGAGCAGTAGCATTTCTGTTGCGTATAATAACATTTAATGCTAGACACAAACAGCAAATGGTTTGATCTAAACTGGTTTAAAGTGAGATCGTGAGAATCTTTGGCACTGATGGAGAAAACGGAAAAAGCTGTTCCACAGTAGGGTTGTAACGGTATGAACTTTTTACGGTATGATAATCGTCTAAAACAATACCACGGTTTGACGGTTTCGCGGTATACGGTATGTTACAAATGTTACAAAATAATAGAACAGTGAAGCAAATTTGACTTTTTCCAAATAATATATTTTCAGTTACTATAAACAACACCACTTACAATGAACAAATAAAAAAATAAGAAAATAATAAATAATGTGTCAAAGTCCAAATAAAGTCCAAATAAACATGGTGCAAATCCTCAGTAAAAAAATAGATATAAATATTTACTATACTATAAATAGTTACATAACGAAACTAGATTCAATATGGAACATCCTTAGGGTTTATGTGCCAGCATGGATATGGTTGTCTGTGGATATGGATTTGGATATGGTTGTCTGCAATGCAGACAAACAGCTGCACCTTCATTTGCGTCTTTTGAAAACAGCAAGAGCAGCACTTCGTCTTTGCTGTGTCACTGTTTTGTCATGTTTCTGTGCTGCTGTGCATGCAAAAGTACTTAGTATGAGAATTATTTCATGCAAAACTTTTTTTTTGCGTTTTATTTAGCCGCGCATAAATGTATGCCTATCTCTCATTCTGTGTTGTTCAAAAAGCTCGTTTTTGGTCCACAAACAAAAGCGAAACCTATGCTTATTGGTTGTGATACAGCGAGTTTGAACCAATCTGGGCATGGAGGAGGGACAATGCATCAATGTATCATGTCTGGTTTGTCCGGAGACACAGTGACGAGCGTTTCTTTGTCAAATCAGCGTTGTCAAATTTTGATGACGTAACCGCACTGATTCCGGAGCCTCCGGAGCCGCGAATGTTATGTGATACAGCACTGGAAAGCTGAGATTCTCTTCTTTATGCCAATCTTTGAATTGTATGAATCGGATCAGCGGTTAAAACCGTTGATATGCAATTGTTCATGGTATGATAATTGTGCACGTTCAAATCGTGGTAGACCGTCATACCGGTATATTGTTACAACCCTATTCCACAACAACCCTGATAAGTCTTTTCAGACAACATATCACCAACAATGACTATGCATTTACTAGTAAAACCAACTGCATTCATGTTATTGTGGGAGAAATGTAGGACAAACACTGGATTTTAGGTATTAACTTGTACTAACAGTGTAATGACATTAGATTGCAGTATTTCGTCCATTTCCCTGTATCTGTGGTGACATACAGTAAACAGCGGCGAGTTCGATGAACTGATGACCTTCACGGCCAATTAAAGTCATTTCTGTTGAGCACGTGAACATAATGGCAAATCAGCCGTTTAAGAACGCCCTCAAATGTTAGCGTGAAACGAACATTTTTAAATTTCAGTATTGATTGGTCGAATTCCAGTATTGTGACAACGATATGTAGCACTCGCACTATCCGCATGTTAAGTGTGAAGTCATGAGAAGCGGCTACTAAAGAGAAACTATCTATCAAGGGAGGCATAACAAATGGTAAAAACAAACATTTACAAAGCAACGTAATACTTTCGAAAATCCTAATCGCAATATATGCATCCATGGCTAATATCAGACGGCCAGAAAGCGATATATTTCTTAATAAATGTTCAAATGTTGG
>NC_141032.1:3777500-3820000 GCF_052040795.2 Danio rerio
GGTATGAAGGGCGAAACCTGCAAAACAAAAAATAAATATGCAAATATCTTTAATAAGTTAGTAAATAAATCCATAAATCCCTGCATAAATAAAAAATAAACACATAAATATGCATATAAATGTATTTAAATATTTACAAATTCCGGCTTAAATAAATAAACAAATAATTATAGTGCGGGTATGGAGGACAAAACCTTCAGGCTCTGAGCGAATTGAATGAAAAATAAGGCACTAAGCCCAAGGAAAATGAATAAATGAATGAATTCAGATTGTTTCCCAGTACTGGGTTGAATAGAATAGTTGGTGGTTCATTCCACTGTGGCGACCTATGATAAATAAGGCACTAAGATGAGGGAAAATTAATGAACTCAGGTCCTTTCCCACTTCTGGGTTTGTGGCTGGAAAAGCATCCATTGCGTAAAACATATGCTGGAATAGTTGGCGGTTCATTCCGCTGAGGCGACCCCTAATAAATAAGGCACTAAGCCAAAGAAAAATGAATGAATGAATGAATGGATTCAGGTCCTTTCCCAATACTTTCGTCTAGAAGGGCATGCACTGCTTAAAACATATGCTGGAATAATTGGCAGATCATTCTGCAGTGGCGACCCCTGATAAATAAGGCACTAAGCTGAGGGAAAATGAATAAATGAATGAATCCAGGTCTTTTCCTAGTACTGGGTTGCGGCTGGAAGGGCATCCATCGCGTAAAACATATGCTGGTATAGTTGGCGGTTCATTCCGCTGTAGTTACCGTTGATAAATAAAGCACTAAGCCAAAGGAAAATGAATGAATGACTGAACAATTCAGGTTCAATTCCCGTCCTGATTTTAAAAAACGCGTTTAGCCAAACATGTCCTGCTGCGGCTCCCGTATTAGCGGTAGATCTGCAAAACATGACACATCTGTCCATCTGACAGTTGATTCTCAGAGTCTGGAAGATGAAAAGTGGAAATTAATTTTATTCCTGGACGTTTATTGAACATCTTATAATGGAGAGCGTCTACCGGCAGGGCGTGTGGATGGCGGAAGCCCTTCAGCAGAAAAGCAGAAGTTTGGAGGATATGTGGCTCGTCGCTTCTCATATGGGAGACCCGAAAGCCGCGGTTCTGCTGGTTTTCCCCGTCGTGTTTTACATACATCGCCGGACAGGCATCGCTGTGCTCTGGGTAGCAGCTCTTTCAGAGTGGCTTAATCTGGTTCTTAAATGGTATGAGTAGTTTTCCACTATGGGATGTTGTGAAGTGAAATCGAAAACTGTCAGATAATGGAAACACTTCATAATAAGGTTGTATTAGTTAATGCTAGCTAGTTAATGAAGACTGAACGATACTTTCATTGCAGTATTTATTAATTATTCACGTTAGTTAATGGAAAGTTGTCCATTGCTAGTTCATGTTAACTAATGTTAACAAGCATGACTTTTTTAGGATTTTAATAACACATTAGTAAATGATTAATAAATGCTGTACTAGTGTTTTATTTAATTATTATAGTATTATGTCTTTGTTTATGTATTATTAATAGCTGTTTTGTCATGTACTTTACCCGCTTGATTGCTCAAGAAAAAATATCCTTAAGGAGACAAATAAAGGTAAAGATTGATTAATTAATATACAGTCAGGTCTGTAGCACACTTGAAATGAACTTTTATCTGCTCATTATAATTAGGATAATGAGAAAATAACACACACTTAGCTATGAAACAGCTAAGAAGCCTACTGTCCCATTACTTTTGGTCCCTTAACAAGTGGGAGCCACACATTCCTACATCACTCACCTGACTTGGATGTAAGCACCTTCAAATTAAAGCTGACAGTCTGCAGTTAAGGCACGTCTTGTTGTTTTTGTTTAATGTTAAATACATTGTGCTGGTGTATAGAGCCAAAAATGCTAGAATTGTCTCGATGTCTCGATATTTATGGACCTGACTATATATATTAACTTATTGTAATAATACCTTGCTGTAAATTGTGACTCAAATGATTTATGTCTGCAGAGTAATCTAATGTCATAAATACTACCACTACTAATAATTATTATTATTGTAATAATGTATATTTAAACAAAAGTGTGTAATTCATAAATATATTCAGATTAAATGATTTAAGAAAAAGTGATTAAACACGTCTCTTTCAAATTTCATAATAAAATCATGTAATTTATATATATAAAAAAAAATAATATATATATATATATATATATATATATATATATATATATATATATATATATATATATAAGTATATATAAATATATATATATATATATATATATATATATATATATATATATATATAAGTATATATAAATATAAATATATGTATTTAGAAATTCGTTATGATTGAAAGGGTTATTACAACAAATATAGATTTCATAACTCATTTGAAGTTAAAACACTGGTATTGTGTTTTCTAAAAATTAATATAAATGTCTATAGGTATATAAATAATCATTTTGTATAAATATAAAATTTGTTGTTGTAAATGTGATACTTGCTAAAAATTGAATTAATCAACGTTTTCATCAAATATATGAATGTTTTTTTACTCTAAAAATTAAAGTTTAAAATAAAGTATGAGCTTAAATTAATTTAATAAAATAGGTTGTCTTTCAGTATTTTTATCATTAACTAAAACCAATCAATTTAATTTCTGTTTATTATCGAATACTAATAGATGCAGTACTTTTGTTTTAAGATATAACTCAAATTTACTGAAGAAAAAGAAACTTAAAGTATATATTTTAGCTATTTGTTGGGTGAAAAAACAAAACTGAAATACAAATTGATTCAAACTTATCAAAAACAAAAAGAAACAAAAAAAAAACACAATCAAAAATGTTAAGAATAAAATGAAAACAGCTTTTAAATGAACTTTAAGTCATGTAATGTGGCATTTAGGATCCTCTTTGGCGAGAGGCCTTACTGGTGGATTGGACAATCTGGCTTGTTTTCTGAAAAGCCTCCAGAAGTGCAGCAGTATCAGTCCACCTGTGAGAGCGGTCCAGGTACAGCAGTATAACACTGGATGGTTTTACCTGTATCACTGTGAGATGTTCATATACACGTGTTCCTCTTCTGTCCGTCAGGCAGTCCGTCGGGTCACGCTATGGTCACCAGTGCAGTATGGTGGGTGATTGTCTCTTCTCT
Organism: Danio rerio; assembly: GCF_052040795.2. Classification (NCBI taxonomy): domain Eukaryota; kingdom Metazoa; phylum Chordata; class Actinopteri; order Cypriniformes; family Danionidae; genus Danio; species Danio rerio. Next base: position 3,780,653 of record NC_141032.1, read on the forward strand.
GGCCTCCTTCAGTCAAGCTTACACAGGCAGGTCAGTCCCAAAGCCTCTCTGAAAACAGCCAGCTTCTTTAACTGCAGATTTGATTGGACTGCACTTTTAATGTAAATCGACAACAGTTTCCATTAAAATGAATACAATAATACTCCTCTTCACAATCTTCTCCCTCCAACAAGGGGTAAAAAAACTAGTCAGCTTAATTAGAAGCAAAGTAATCAGACATTACACAAAGCAAAGACAAAAAGTTATGCTTGTTATATACACTCATGTATTGATATTTATCTATCCATGACCATCCATCCAACCGGCTATTTGTCCATGCATTCAACCAATCAGTTTTCCATCCGTTTGACTGTTCATCCATCCGTCCATCCATCCGTCCGTCTATCCATCCATCCATCCATCCATCCATCCACCCATCCATCCATCCATCCATCCATTTACCTATTTGTCCATGCATTAGCCAATCAGTTTTCCATCCGTTTGACTGTTCATCCATCCGTCCATCCATCCGTCCATCCATCCGTCCGTCCATCCATCCATCCATCCATCCATCCATCCATCCATCCATCCATCCATCCATCCATCCATCCATTTGTCCATGCATTAGCCAATCAGTTTTCCATCCGTTTGACTGTTCATCCATCTGTCCGTCCATCCATCCATCCATCCATCCATCCATCCATCCATCCCTCCGTCTGTCCGTCCATCCATCCATCCATCCATCCATCCATTTGTCCATGCATTAGCCAATCAGTTTTCCATCCGTTTGACTGTTCATCCATCTGTCCGTCCGTCCATCCATCCATCCATCCATCCATCCATCCATCCATCCATCCATCCATCCATCCATCCCTCCGTCTGTCCGTCCATCCATCCATCCATCCATCCATCCATCCATCCATCCATCCATCCATCCATCCATCTACCTATTTGTCCATGCATTAGCCAGTTTTCCATCCGTTTGACTGTTCATCCATCCGTCCGTTTGTCCATCCATCCCTCCATCCATCCATCCATCCATCCATCCATCCATCCATCCCTCTGTCCATCCATCCGTCCATCCATCCATCCATCCATCCATCCATCCATCCATCCATCCACCTATTTGTCCATGCATTAGCCAATCAGTTTTCCATCCGTTTGACTGTTCATCCATCCGTCCATCCATCCATCCCTCCATCCATCCGTCCATCCATCCATCCATCCATCCATCCATCCATCCATTTACCTATTTGTCCATGCATTAGCCAATCAGTTTTCCATCCGTTTGACTGTTCATCCATCCGTCCATCCATCCATCCATCCATCCATCCATCCATCCATCCATCCATCCCTCTGTCCATCCATCCATCCATCCATCCATTTACCTATTTGTCCATGCATTAGCCAATCAGTTTTCCATCCGTTTGACTGTCCATCCATCCATCCATCCATCCATCCATCTATCCATCCATCCATCCCTCCGTCCATCCATCCATCCATCCATCCATCCATCCATCCATCCATCCATCCATCCATCCATCCATGCATTAGCCAATCAGTTTTCCATCCGTTTGACTGTTCATCCATCCAGCCATCCATCCATCCATCCCTCCATCCATCCATCCATCCGTCTGTCCGTCCATCAATCCATCCATCCATCCATCCATCCATCCATCCATCCATCCATCCATCCATCCATCCATTTACCTATTTGTCCATGCATTAGCCAATCAGTTTTCCATCCGTTTGACTGTTCATCCATCTGTCCGTCCGTCCATCCATCCCTCCATCCATCCATCCATCCATCCATCCATCCATCCCTCTGTCCATCCATCCATCCATCCATCCATTTACCTATTTTTCCATGCATTAGCCAATCAGTTTTCCATCCGTTTGACTGTTCATCCATCTGTCCGTCCGTCCATCCATCCCTCCATCCATCCATCCATCCATCCATCCATCCATCCCTCTGTCCATCCATCCATCCATCCATTTACCTATTTGTCCATGCATTAGCCAATCAGTTTTCCATCCGTTTGACTGTTCATCCGTCCATCCATCCATCCATCCATCCATCCATCCATCCATCCATCCCTCCATCCATCCCTCCATCCATCCATCCATCCAAACAAACATAAAATGTAATTTGATTTATTTTTTAATTAAAGAAAGTCAGATCTGCCTAACATTTGCACATGCTTTAGAAACTTTTTTTTTAATCCATTCAGCTGATCTTCGGGTCTGGCAGGAGCACTTTTAGCTTAGCTTAGCATGGATCATTAAATTGGATTAGAACACTTTTATTGAATTAGCTTTAAATGGGAAAATTATTGAAACACTTTTTTTTTTAATTTTAAGTATGATGCTAATGGTCTAATCTGATTCAATTATCTATGCTAAGCTAAGCTAAAAGTGCTTTGGCCAGACTGTGAGATTGGACGTGTAAAATCCGCCTATTTACAAAAAAAAAGTGGAGCGCTCCTTTAAAAAACTATGAACTGAGTAAGAAATGAATGACAATACATGGTACGTATGAAATATGGTATCATTACTTTGAAACATTTTGATAAGTTTAACTTGTGTTATTTTTTTAATAAAGCTAAAAGACTCTGTTTGACTCAAAATGTGAAAAAATTGAAAGAGTTTAATGTATATTATCTATGCATTGTTAGTATTTAATTAAGTAGTATTGAGACAAGTAATTAAGATTGTTACTTAAATACAATTTTGATTATGTAAATAGTAATTAATTACGTTTTTAAAAGTAACTTACCCAACGGGGACACAGTGGGTAGTGCTGTCGCGTCACAGCATGAAGGTCGCTGGGTCGCTGGTTCGAGCCTCGGCTCATTTCTGTGTGGAGTTTGCATGTATTCCCTGCGTTCGCGTGGGTTTCCTCCGGGTGCTCCGGTTTCCCCCACAGTCCAAAGACATGCGGTACAGGTGAATTGTGTAGGCTAAATTGACCGTAGTGTATAAGTGTGTGTGTGAATGTGTGTGTGGATGTTTCCCCAGAGATGGGTTGCGGCTGGAAGGGCATCCGCTGCGTTAAAACGTGTTTTATAAGTTGGCGGTTCATTCCGCAGTGGTGACCCCGGATTAATAAAGGGACTAAGCCAACAAGAAAATGAATGAATGAATGAACTTACCCAACTTGAAACTCAACATGAAAATAGCCTTGATGCTGAAATAGGATAAAAAAAATGAATGAATAAATACATATATATATGCTTCCATTGTTTTTAATGCATTTAACATTTTTTTTGTTACATTTTATTGTACATTTACATATTATTTACGTGGATTTTCCCTGTCAAATAAGTCTTAAAATCCCTGTGAAATCAAAATAAAGCTTTTTAGATGTTGGTATCAGTATTAGTCTTAGTATATCTATAATCTAGTTTGCTCCAGAACAGCAACAACATTTGCATTTAGAAGATAAAAATCCTAGCGCCGTCTAAATGGATCAACACGTTTTTTTTTTGACATCACCTCATAGTTTAGTTTCTCATCAAATCTTCTGACAAATTAAATGCTCTTTAAAATCTGACAAGCCCCACCTTCTTCAATACAACTCTCATTTGCTATGCTTCAGCTTTTTTTTTTATTGTGTTTGAACAATGCAAACATGTTAATCATAACAATGGATGACATCAAGTACAATGGTAAATAAGTCAAATTAATAATAAAATAAATTAGTATACAGAGGCAAATGATCTAATTAAACAATATTTACAAAGTCCTTATAAAATTTCACAGTTTTAACACTTTTTTTTTTGCTGTAAAGTAAAGTAAATTCTGCAACTTAGGTAATGATGAAGAAAGTTTACATTTGTGAATATAATATTTACCCAATAAAATAAATTAATTGCCTAGAAATTCTATGTTATGTTTGTCATGAGAAAAGTAACAAATTAAATCATTCATTCATTCTCTTGTCGGCTTAGTCCCTTTATTAATCCGGGGTCGCCACAGTGGAATGAACCGCCAACTTATCCAGCAAGTTTTTACACAGCGGATGCCCTTCCAGCCACAACCCATCTCTGGGAAAACAAATTAAATCACACCGAAAAATCAATGTTAAACTTACATTTGGATGGAAAATAGACTGAGAAATCAGACTGCTACGCTTGAGCTTAGCCACTCTCACTGGCAGAGCTGTGATAACACGAAACACTATTGGCTGTTTTTTAAAAGGGGAGGAGCTACTTTATGTCCAGCCCCCTGTGTTCATGTTTAAGTTCAAATTCATCCCACAAACAAAAATGCCTATTTCAATGCACTTAACGGGACATTTAGAAAAATAAATAAATGAATAAGAATGAGCTTTATGAATGCCGTTTACTCATAAGTAAAACTAACTCAAGTCTTTGTCTTCCAGTAAGATATTATCCGCAGTGCTGTATCTGCTGTATGCAGTGTTTCTGGGATGTGTAGGCCTTTCTCGGATCTTCATCCTGGCTCATTTTCCTCATCAGGTCGTTGCAGGTTTTCTGACAGGTCAGAAGGTAATACATTTAGTCGCTGTCTTCAATAGTAAAGGAGGTGTTGATGGTGTGTGTGTGTGTTTTCCACAGGTGTGCTTCTGGGGGTGTTTCTGAAGCGCTCTGTGCCTGAACGGCGCCCTCTGCTGTTTTTCTTTCGCTTCAGCATGGCTCTGCTCGGTGCTGCTCTTATTTTCCACGCTGTTCTGGAAAAAACGGGGATCGATCTTTCTTGGTGGGTCCAATATTTCAGTCGACTGAATGATGTATATAAATGCTCAACTTAAGTTAATAATTCATATAAGTTTGTGCGTGTGTGTGTCTATATGTATTTTTAAATGATCAACTTACTCTTATTTCGCAGGTCCATCTCTCTGGCCAAGCGCTGGTGTTCTCGCTCTGAGTGGGTCCGGATGGACACTGCGCCCTTTTCCTCCCTTAACCGTGACGCTGGGGTTCTCTTAGGACTGGGCCTGGCGCAGTACTGGAAGCCTGGCGGATGGACTCTTCCTCAGGCCCCCAGGACTCTCTGTCTTGCCCTGTCGTCTCTGGCCCTGCACTACATCAGCAGGTTCCCTCTTCCCACTGTCCCTCCTCTTCTCTTCTACTCTCTGTTCTTCCTCAAATACAGCATCGTGCCGCAGGTGGTCATGGTGCTGGTGCCTGGATTCGTCCATTTACTCACAGCCAAACCCAAGAGGGAGTAAAAGTACATGTTGAGGCTTTTGGCCATAGATATATACATTAGATGTCACCTGGCCTATTGTTGTCTATTGGACTGAATGCGTCAATAGCGCCGCCATCTTGCTACAGGGTAGCGCTCATTTGAAATGAATGCGGGACCAAGGTACAGTGGAGGACTGTGGCCATCCAAAGCCAGAGATATACACATATACACATATATCTATGATCAGGAGTTTTCCTGGATGTTAGTATGTCATTTTTTTTTCTAATTACGAAAATTATAATTTTACATCACTTTTCTACATTGATGGATCAGTGACCGCACGGGCATTCCTGACAAAAAGCTTGTGTTTGTGTGTACAGAAATGTACTATTCACCCTCCCTGTTAAATTTGATCTAATCATGTCCTGAAACACAGCTCCTCTCCTGCTTTCACTTCTCATACTGACGGAGGGAGCGATTCGCTTGTGAATGAATCCCCCGGACGACTCTTTCACTAACGTTAGGCGACAATAATACAAGTTTCTGGCTGAGCAGCATCTCTTTGTCATATTTATTTTGCATTGTTCGCTGATTTTATTCAACAAAACTAGCATAAGCCGAGTGTTTAGTGCGAGTTGGAGCTGCTTTGCCTTATGGTGAATGCAGTAAGTGACTGTTATCATCAATAACGTTACCTGATTAGCACAAAAGTTCAGAACATACAAAAACATAAAAATACTTAATATTACCTATGAAATGTTCTGCCTTTGTGCTTTGTTTTCTTTGTTTGCTCATTACTACACCCGTAGACAGCGCTAAAGTCCCGCATCTTCACGTAATAACACTGTCTTAACTAGTGCAGTTGAATGACATTAGTCCTGGGAGCACTGTACCAATGTGGCGGCGCTATTGACGCATGCACAGGGTCCCAATGCGATATCTAGTGTATACATCTATGCTTTTGGCCATGAAAATTGAAAGTTCATAACACAAAATAAGCAAAGCTCTAAGATCGATTATAAAGTTGATTTGGTCACGCTTTATTTTGATGGTCTGTTTGTTGAATTTAAGTTACAATTCATCTACATGTCAACTAATTCTCATTAGATTATGAGACTGTTTGGTTGGGGTAAGGGTTAGCGATAGTTGACATGTACTCGCAAAGTTTCTTATAGTCAGTTACATGTTTGTTGAAGGAGCAGTATCAACAGATATTAGGCAGACAGTCTACTAATACTCAAATGGACCATCAAAATAAATTGTTACCGTTGTTTTAACTATAAAGAGACAATGTCGTTGCCTGCAGCTTTAAAGATTTCTTTAGCAAACAAAAGTGACGTGGACTGAAGTAAATTTATTTAGTTTGTGCCAAAGAAACTCTTAAGGGAAAAGTTTTGTTGCTGTTGTTCTGTTTTGATTGTTTACTCTATTTACTTCATTTTTCATGTTCATGTTCAAGCCATTTGAATGGTCTCTTCTTGAATAGAAGCCATTTTTCTTGCTTATAATAGTATAGAAATTATATTTTCTCTAAGAAATCAATTTAGAAAAGTTGCTTTTTTTGTCTTTAGTCAAAGTTCTTTTGTGAAAAGATCCCCTTTCACACTGATTACACCAAAAATGAATAAAAACAAGATGGGATATGCATGTGGATAATGTGACCATTTTCATAAACTCATGTTTTTGTACTCGTTTACAGTATGGTTCTCAAGCAAAATGCAGTTTAAAACTTTAAAAAAAAATGACAAAATAAAAAAAGAAAGGACAAAATGTTTTTTATTTAAAAGCAGTGAAATATACAGTTAAAGACAAATTTATTCGTCCTCCTGTGAAATTTAGTTTTATTATTTTCAAATATTTCTCAAGTGAAGCTTAAAGTAAAAAGTTTTTATCAGTATTTCCTCTTATGTCTATTTTAATATATATATATATATATATATATATGCACACACACACACAGTTGAAGTCAGAATTATTAGCCAGAATTATTAGTCAGAATTATTTTATTTATTTAAAAAAAAAAATTTATATTTCCCAAATGATGTTTAACAGAGCAAAGGAATTTTCACAGTATGTCTGATAATATATTTTTTTTCTGGAGAAAGTCTTATTTGTTTTATTTTGGCTAGAATAAAAGCTGTTTTGAATTTTTTAAATACCATTTTAAGGTCAAATGTATTAGCCCCTATAAGCTAATATTTTTTTCGATAGTCTACAGAACAAACCATCATTATACAATAACTTGCCTAATTACCCTAACCTGCCTAGTTAACTTAATTAACCTAGTTAAACCTTTAAATGTCACTTTAAGCTGTATAGAAGTGTTTTGAAAAATATCTAGTCTAATATTGTTTACTGTCATCATGACAAAGATAAAATAAATCAGTTATTAGAGATGAGTTATTAAAACTTTTATGATTAGAAATGTGTTAAAAAAATCTTCTCACCGTTAAACAGAAATTGGGGGAAAAAATAAACAGAGGGACTAATAATTCTGACTTTAACTGTATATTTCTCTGTATAATCTCTGTTCTCTGTATAATAGAAAATACATTCTTTCATTTTATTTTTCGCCTTAGTCCCTTTATTAATCAGGGGTCGCCACAGCGGAATGAACCTCCAACTTATCCAGCATATGTTTTTACAAAGCAGATGCCCTTCCAGTCACAAACCAACCCTGGGAAACACCCATACACTCTTGCATTCACACACTTACAGTATGGCCAATTTAGCTTATTCAATTCCCCTATAGCGCATGTGTTTAGACTGTGGGGGAAACCGGAGCACCCGGAGGAAACCCACGCCAACACGGGGAGAACATGCAAACTCCACACAGAAATGCTAGCTGACCCAGCCGAGGCTCAAACCAGTGACCTTCTTGCTGTGAGGCCACAGTGCTAACCACTGAGCCACTGTATTGCCCCTAAAATAAGTTGTCATTCATTTTTTTCAGTGCTTGCCATGAGTTTATTGAGGCAAACGTTGTAGTTTATAATGAATATACGTTCCTCATCCTGCATTCATTAAACACACACCATATAAAAATGACGAGTGACATGATAAAAACACATTCTGGTTTATTGAAGTCATTAAACGTTGTCACAGCGCTCTGAAAGCTCACATTTACAGACGAGAAACTCTGCTTAGCAAGCAAGTACATTAAAATCAACTCAAATCCAACTGAAGAATCAAAAGAAAGGCCAAACCCTAATGAAAGTCACGTCTTTACGTTTGTTTTTTCCGTCAGCTGTGAACTTTATTTGTTTAGTTCCTCTATCGGAGACATACAGCGGATTCGCGAATGTCTGTGTGTGTCCATTTTGGAGGGGAATGGAGGATAAATCATGCGTCAGGTTATGTACAGCGGAAAAACGAAACAAATAATAAGAATAATATTACACCTCGCTCTCGATAACTGTTTGTCGTCGTGTTTTCTGTAGCATTTCCCCCACAAGTTGACCATGAGGCATCTATCAATTCAAGCAGGTTTACACTGACAGCAATAGAAAGGTGAATATGGTTGTCTTTAAGACTTCGATATCTGTCCATATACTGTATTTTGGATTTGACCAAAGCCACATTTAAGCTCTGCGTGTTAATAATATTGCATTCGGAAGCAGAGAACTCGAAAAGGAACTAGCTGAATATTGATTTTTTTTTTTTGTACACAACAGATACACTAGTTGAAAACGGCTGGTTTGCTCGTCAGTATTGTGTGTGTTACGCCACTGAGTCCTTCTCACGCACTGCATTTGGCGATGTGTTTGCAGCGGAGAGCAGGAGCTTCGTATGCATGATCACGTTTGGCCACTATATACAGCAAGTACACTGCGCTCTATAAAGGCTGTTATATACACGTCTTTATATCTTTTTAAAAACATAATCTCGCTCTTTTATATTATTGTTCATTCGTTTGCATGAAAAATTAGAATCGCACCAAGGACAACGACTGCTATTTGTTTTTCTAGTAGTACAACTAATCACAGGTTATTTTCCAGTGTTCACTCAATGTTTGTTAGTAAGGATGTTGAATCCTGGTTCCGAAGGAAAACAATGAAACGACATATCCATCCCCCTGATATTCACATTCCATACAGTCCTTACGAACGAATAAAGTGCTCTCTTTCTTCATAATGTCACAGACAGCCAGTGCAGGCTGAAGAAAAGTTAAAACAAAGATACTTCACTTGATATACTCCAATATTCCATTTCTTAACAACAAAGAAACCAAAAAAAAGAGGAGAAGAAATGGTATTACTACCTTACAAACGCCCCTGAAGCTTCGCGTAGTATACATACTGTAGAGTTCATAAGACGTCAATGGTGTGATACATTCTTTGACTTGAAATACGGCAGGATAGCCACTCCAGTGCTCGATAATGAACTCCACTCATTTTGTAAATAAAGTCAGAAGCTTTGTTCATAAAATGTGAGGGTTACTTGAAAATCTCATTCACAAGGATTTGATTATTAGCTAATGTTATTGCCACTCCACCATTTAGAATTTTGATACATACAATATTTCTGCTTGGGAGCCAGAACCGTAAAGATCTCCAGGCATAAACTAAAAGAGTTACTATTTTGAAAATATCTAATACCATTTCCGAATGCCCAACAAAAAGAATGACAAAACGAAAACGAAATAAACCCGACAGATGTCTGCCTAAATATTTCTATACATTATATAACTTAATTATAAATATTTCTCTTTTCCCTTCTGTAACTACAGCTTGGTTTTGTCAGATTTATACAGTATTGAACAATCACACAATGTGACGTCCAGAAAGCCTAGCAAATCTGTTTAGTTTTACTCGGAAGTAAGAGAGAGAGAAGAAATGAGTTCAACTCACATAGACTCCCCAGTTTCTTATCTGCTTTACTGCTGGGAACGATGTCGATTCCGTTCCTCTGCATGTAGACATCTGTTGTGGAATGTGAATAAATGTGCTTTCTTATAATGTGCAGAGCTTTATAGAACATTTTTTACCTTTACATACTGTATTCAAATGCTCCAAACTGGTGCCTTTCAGACTATTCGGAGCCCGTCCACCACCCAGGTTCTAAAAACTACGTTTTTACCAGGAGATTGAGTTGACCTGAAGTAGGCACAGGTATTTGAACACAACTTTGTAACACTGTTTGTTTGTTTATTAAAAGTAACTCTACTAAGCAGTTTTGTCTACTCAAAATACTGGTTTTAATATGCTGCACCTACACAGTCCCTTGCGTTAGACCTGACACAAACATTCGCACACACCTTTGTGCCCACCCTTTTGGGTGCCTATTAAACATTTGACTCCACAAAGGGTCTCTTTGGTTTGATGGGCGAGGTGGGACCTTGTCTGGCATCACGGGATAGCTGGCGGTACATGTTCTCCTGGTACGCCTGTGCCACGGGCATTGTCCGGGCCACCTTAACATCCTGATACGTGGGCACTTGGCTCACCCGCTCCAGGAGGTCTCGATCACGGGCCCCTCCATTGGCAAGCTTGCCTAGGGAGGATGGCTGTGGCTGGGAATAATACTCCTCTTCTAGCATGTGTCCATTTTGGGCATTGTTAGTCTTGTTGTAGTAGGCAATATTGCCTAGAGATGTCGGAGGGCTGTAGGAGGAGGCTGTGGAGGCTTGGTGGATCAAGTTCCCAGGGGACGTGGGGCTAGTGATGACCGATTCCAGGGATGACACGGGCCAGGCCCGGGAAGGCTGGTGAAGGTACTGCTGCGTAGTCCTTGCAGTCTTGTCGATGACGCCCATGAATGGAGTGGTCCGGGATCGAGTCGGTTCACCCGAGTAGTGTCCGCTCTGAGAGGGCGAGAGGGCAGATGGCTCATCGAAGCTTCGCTCATATGCCACCTGCAGTGGGATTTCCATTTGGGCCATCGAGGAGGAGGGCCTGAAGCCAGAAGCTAGATTGCAGCTGGAGCCTGAGGAGATATTACTGCTCGATGGGGAGAAGCGAAGATTTACACTTTGGGAGTGAATAAGAGGTCTGGGGGTCGGTACATGCTGCTTTAGGTCACTTGTATTGGCACTGATGGGTCTACGCACTAGATGAGGAATCTCTGGAGATCCCAGTTGGCATGGAGGCAGAGCAGAGGCTGCCACTGCTCTCTCAAGTTCATGTTTAGAGACAGGATAGTATGCTGCCGACTGGCTGCGGCTGATCTGTGGAGTTTGGCTAAAACGCATGCCTCCGGGCCCACCTGTAGCTGAACGGTAGGCTGAAGCAGGACGTTGAGGCAGCTCGTCTTTCCCTAAGTTTGACTCTAGAACCCCAGAAGGTCCACCTCGACCCCCGTGCTGACAAAGAGCTCCCACACTAAGGCTTGATTGCACTTGAGACATTGAACGGCCATCCAGTGAAGGCTGGTACACTAGTCTTGGCTCCCGATCTCTATCCCTGTCCACATCCATGGAACTACCCTGATACCTGCTGCTGAGTGGATGTGCCAACTGGCTGTACACACTGTTACTGGGCTGGTTAGTGCGTACAATTTGTGCCATAGAGGGCTGGAGACGAAGACCCTGAACCTGGTGGTGTTGGCTGGTCTGGGAGCTCTGGGATGGTTGCGATTGGAGCTGGAAGGATCGCTGACTGCTCATCTTTAAAAGTGGAGATTTGGGACGACTAGGTAAAGGCTCCTGCTGGTAGCGGACTGGAGAGCCAGACTGGGAACGATATATACACACACTCTCAACTGGAGGGCTGGCTCGGAATGGAACCCCACGTCGAAGAGGAGACGGTGGAGGACTCTGATAGTCCATCCCTTGGTTCCCTCCACCACCCATGGGTGGCGGGCTGAAACGGTAAGAGGACTGGTGGGCAGGTGAGGTGTGGGGTGGACTCTGGCGATAGTGGGAGTTCTGATGTGTTGGGGAAATACAAGGGGAAGTTGACTGGTAACTATGATGAGTAGGAGATGACATAGAAGAGGAGCTTGGGTGAAACTCAAAGGCCTGCCCCCCAGATAGGTAGCCAGTGTCATGATGGGCAGGAGAAAGGGGTGGACTACGAATGATGGCAAGACTCGAAGTGTTTGAGCGAATATCAGAAGCAAGACCAATAGACACAGCCTCTAGCTCTTGTTCCAGGAAGTCATCATCCTCAAACAAGTCTTGGACAGGTTCCATGTCATCAAGTCTTGGTTCAGGAGGAGGAGTGTGACGAGGGGGCTCCTCGTCTTCTTCCACTGGTAAAGGAGATGGTGGTGGAGATGGAGGTGGCTCAAGCTCTAGCTCTTCTGATTGGGTCACTTGTCTGTACTCTTCTTCCACACGCTGGAGGAGGCGTTGGATTTCCCGATTGTTGGGACATAGTTTTATGGCTTCCCTCAGGTCATCTAGTGCTTCAGCGAATTGCCTATGGGTTGGCAATGGAATTATTAAACCACCCTTAAGTAACTTGAAGTGGAATGAAGAAAAGTAATGAGAGGTACCTACCTGCTGCTCCGCTTGGCACGGGCTCTAGCATAAAACGCCTCATAGGACTTAGGCTTGAGTTCCAGAGCCTTGGTAGCAAACTCCTCTGCCATTCCAAAGTCCTGCAACCAAGAAAGTATGATCAATAAAAACTTATTGGATTGACATATCATCATTTTGCATTAGACATGTATCTGCAAGGTTCTCACAACATGCTGCTTATTGAAAATGTAACATCGATTAAGTATTTTATACTGAACCTTCCTGTGTGCATTAATAATCAGAATAAGGCTTTGCAAAGAGTATTTTTAGAAACGTTTATGGTGTTCTCACATTCATTTTCCTCCGACAGCGGGACAAGTTCAGGAACAAAGACACTTTGAGCTCCTTGAAGGTCTTCAAGTCCTCACTTAATCCTTCACGGGGAAATTTCTTCAGCGCATACTGGTAGCGCTGAGCTGCCTCTTTTACTTTACCCTTCTGCAGGAGAAAAGATGATTGACTGTGTAAATACTTAGAGCCAATGACTTTGTATAAGACAAATCTGCAAACATCAGAGGTAAGTTTCGAGTAAATCTGACCTTGTAGAAGCCATCTCCTTCCTCTAAAAGTTTACTCAGTAGGATAATCATGATGTCAGGTTTAGATGTCGCCATTGCCCAGGTAGCAGGACCTAAGGGGTTACAGGATGTTTGATGGGTCAAAATGAACAATCAAAGGTTTGAGGGGACAACGTGGAGAGAGACGGAGGAGTGCAGAGTGCTCAGGAGTCACAACAGACTGATGAAGGCATGGGCAACAGGACGAGGATCCCTTCAGGGTGAACTCGATTTCTCATTCAGTTTACTATTAAGGGTGTACTCACACTATGCCAGGGATGTCCAAACTCGGTCCTGGAGGGCCGGTGTCTTGCAAAGTTTAGGTACAACCCCAGTCAGACACACCTGGGCTAGCTAATCAAGCTCTTACTAGGCTTTCTAGAAACATCTTTGCAGGTGTGTTGAGGCAAGTTGGAGCTAAAATCTGAAGGACACCGGCCCTCCAGGACCGAGTTTGGACACCCCTGCACTACGCTATTCCAAATCCCAGTTCATTTGACTAGTGTCGGTGTTCTAGGTTGGCCGGCCCTGACCTGGTTGAACTAGGTGGGTTAGAGAGTGGTTCGGTTGGGCTCAGATGTGGTAAACATTTAGTGTGAGTGCAAAACTGAAGACTCTGTCACTTTTAAGGGACTGGGAAGCCATCTGTGAAGAGGGGAGTATACACAATCGCACCCGGGCTCAGTGCAAGGCAAGTGTGAGTACACCCTCAATCATTAACGAGAAGCTACAGCATAATACAGAAGTTCCCAACCCTTTTTGCCATGTTTAAACTAGGTATTACATAGCCCCGGAGGTTCAATTATTATGTTCTCCATTCATAAGACTTTTTTTAAGAACAGTTTACAATTCTAGCTCATCCTGCAGCGCCCAAACACATCACCGAACACAAAACATAGAGAAAAGAGCTGTCAGGATGCTTGAAGGGAAGCAAGATGTGAGCAGGCCGAGCACAAGCAGTACCTCCTTTGTGTGGACTCGGCAGCGTCTGACATCCTGCAGCCGAAGGTCAGTGGTTATGAGAGCGAGGGAGTGAGGTTGCGGGGAGATCGAGATGGAGTGATATGAGAGTGGCGTGTGTGCGTGTTGGTGAGTGAAAGAGATGCGGTGGTTGTGGAGGAAAGGTGAGGGGAACACAAAAAAGCAGCCGTGAGTGGTGGGGAATAAGAGCTTTAGCTAAAGGATAAAAACTTGAAAGTAAACCAACAAAACAGCGGCTAACTACCTCTTACCAACCACTGACTTGACAAACAGAGAAAGATAGACACTACGGCAAGAGCGCAACAAAGCAAGAGACTGGAAACAAAATGCAAACAATACAAACGATTTCAGTGAGACCCAGTTGGAGTCAGTGGAGTAAAGCAGAGCAGCAGAATGCTACAGCAGCCGAGCACAAGCTAAGCTACATGAAAACGATCGCATACATGAGGGTTTAAAAAAGGGCTGAAATATTTGGCAGAAGAGATTTCTATCGAAGTATGTCTGTTGTACGGTGGCCGGGAAGTGCAAAACAACATTACAAAGTGTGAAACACTTTTACAAAGCTGAAGAGAAATTTACATTTTGAAAAACATTTTTACTGATCATCAGACACAATTACATAGGAAAAACTATTTTACCAAGGACGAAACAAATTTACATTTTAGAAAAAAAAAAACAAGACGCAAAACACTTTTACAAATCCCGAAACAAATTTACAATTACAGATTCCCTACGGAAAGGGCATGTACCACACACCGGAAGTGACGTGAATGTACCACACACACTGGAAAATATCAGTAATATCCAGCTTGTGTATGACTTTGTAGACAGGATTTCACAAGTCGACAACTATAAAAATTATGGTTTGACCAACTGCGATTAAAACATATTAGAGCTATTCTGAGAAAATGTCAGCGTGAGAGTGTGTAAAAACAATCAAAGCACAGCACATGTCACTGATAAAGATATCAAAACCGACCCCAATCTGTAGACCCGAGTAGCTCAGATAGGTCGGTTGTTACTTACGCAGAACCTTTTGGCTTGGGTTCGAATCCCGTTGATGACATGTCAATTGAAATAATTTCTTTGCATTCATTTTGGTTTATACTGTTCTGCTACACAGGTATTAAAATCAATAATGTTTACACTGACACCAAGTAATAAGAATATTTATTTGGTATGGGCATGTTTTGTTGCCGTGAAAAAGTGACGAATCTGCCAATCTGCAAACGTGAATAGTTCACATCTGAAAAGGGGCCTCAGTTAACACGGACACCAGTTAAACCGTAACACCGGCTTCCTTCAGTTTACTGTTAAGATTCCTCAAGTAGAGGTTTACACCGTGTAGACTTGACATCATGTCCACGATTACAGCGTATGAGTGGCTCTCGTTAAAATATTAAACACATTGATGCAGTATGTCTGGTGTTTCCGTCTGCTCCGCGTCCTTTATAAACTCTAAACACAGACCACACATAAAGCAAAACCGCGTTAAGCTGCTCACGTGTTTGCCACAAAACAGGCAAAACAACCCTCGACCGCTGACCATGTTCGGTCACCATAAACCTTGTTTGCACCATGTACTCCACAGCACGAATTTACCGCGCTCACCAACAACAACAACAAATTTCCCCTGCGTCACTCCCGGTGTGGTACATTCACGTCACTTCCGGTGTGTGGTACATGCCCTTTCCGAAGGGAATCTGTAATTGTAAATTTTTTTTTCTAAAATGTAAAATTGTGTTGTCCTTGGTTAAATAGTTTTTCCTATGTAATTGTGTCTGATGATAAGTAAAAATGTTTTTTTCAAAATGTAAATTTGTCTCGAGCTTTGTAGAAGTGTTTCACACTTTGTAATGTTGTTTTGCACTTTCCGGCCACCGTACTGTTGGCACTGAACAAGTGCACAAGGTATTTTTGAATCCAAATGTGAGAAAACATTGAGATAGAAAGCTTTGCTTGCTGAATTGTTTCTCTTGTTGATTAGATTACTTTAGGTCCAACCCTTTTAACATGATCTATTTGAAATGTACTTTGAAATTGATTGGTTAGTGTTTCTATGTGACGGCTTTTCAATCTGATCCTTAAATTAATTGCTAATGGATTGTTTGATTGACATCTAAATGTAGCTACTTGTCATATACCGATTTTGGCTCCTTTTTTGAGCAGGGCGACCACCACTGATGTGTTTCTGCAGCCGACAGCTCGGTCCAGAGGACGCATCCCACTGTAGTCCACATGCTCTACCAAAGCCCCATGATCCACCAGGAACTGCACCTGGTAGAAAAAAAGAGTAACGTTAAAGCATAATATTTCAGGATTTGCAGAGAAAACAATTTTGATGGAAAACAACCGCAAGATGACATTTCTACACTTCCCCTTTATTCCATGCTCTGTTGAAGTTCTTGATTTGGATTGGCTTGAGGTTTTTGCAATAAAATAATTTTGTTAATTTCAGTCTGTGACCGGCATGACCTATGGCGCTTGCAATTCGCATTGCCTTGCATTTATACTTCTGTGTTTGTGTTGCTCTACAACAACACTTTCAAAACGCTAGCTGGCAGCTGATGTTTTTATGTTCCACAACTTTAACGTAAGGTAAACACAAAACAACAGTATCCATCTGGACCTCCTTCACAGGTCTCGACCCATTACACTTGCTCCATCAGGCTTGCGCGGCTTTCAACCCCGCCCACACTCGTCAGCGCTGCCAAGCTGACCACTCAATATGTTTGATGGGTCTGAAATGTTATGGTCAAATCCAATTCAATTCATTATGCTAAGTTAAGCTAAAAGTGATACAACAAGAATTCGGCTGAATAGATTGAAAAATGGTTCGAGTCAACTGTTTAACTTGTGCATTTTAAATCCTTTAATGCACATGTTGATTATCTCTTACTTATTACAGCAAAGGTGATTATTCAGCAGATCACATCAACAGATTTATTAACTAGAGTTGAAATAGAATCAGTATGTCCCTGCTGAAAAATCCAGCTTAAACCAGCCTAGGTTGGTTGGTTGGTTTTAGCTGGTCGATTAGACTGGTTTTAGAGGGGTTTTGGCCACTTCCAGGCTGGTTTCCAGCCATTTCCAGCCTGGTCTTAGCATGACCAGCTAAAACCTGCTTGACCAGCCTACCCAAGCTGGAAGTCCAGCCAAAACCAGCTATATCCAGCTTAAACCAGGCTGGTCAAGCTGGTTTTAGCTGGATTTGGCTGGTCATTTTCCAGCCTGACCAGCCAAGACCAGGCTGGAAATGGCTGAAAACCCCTCTAAAACCAGGCTGGTCAACCAGCCAACCAGCCTAGGCTGGTTTAATCTGGATTTTTCAGCAGGGGTGATTTGGATTTAGGGGAATATTTAGAAATGTTGGTCTCAGATTAAGCCCAAATTGAAATATCACTCACCACATCTGAATCTCCATAGAAAGCAGCCAGATCCAGAGGGGTTCGTCCGTTTTTATCAGCATGGTCTGTGGCAGCACCTCTTTCCACCAGGCAGCGAACTACCGACAGATGCCCTTTCAAACATGCCCAGCTGAGTGCAGTCAGACCCTCCTTATCCATAAGATCCATTGATGCCCCTACATCCAAAATGCATAAGACGTGAGGTATATTTAACCCAACCCTCAACAACTGTGTTTTTGTTTCATATATATGTGTGCATCCTGTACCCTGAGCCATTAGGAACTCGACCGTGTCCAGGTGCCCCTCTGAAGCGGCCATCATGAGTGGAGTACGGCCTTGTTTATCAGCCAGGTTTACATCTGCACCATGTGACACCAACAGATCCACAATCTGAAAGAGAGAACGGACTTCAGATATATCTAGGTCCTATTTAAATGTGGCATTAGGATGCATTTATGTTGACCCAATCACAAGTGGATAACGCAAGGTAAAAGGCATCCTTGAAATCCTTGAAAAGGATATCAAGTAAAGCCACTGCACTGGTCAGGTACTATAGCCTGCTTGGATGTTGGTGTCTGACCCCTTGTTTTTCAGATGTTAGCTATTGATGTGGAGATGCCGTTGCCCTAAAAAGCGGAGTAAAATAGTCATAAAGAACATGATAAACTAGAACCTAAAGTTCATTGATAAACTTTGATGTTGGCTTGAGAAAGCCAACGTGACTGCACTAGGACTGGGAATGGCAGTTGGCAGGAAGCACGGCGGCGGTTGCTAAGTGGTTGCTAGGCAGTTGCTAAAACGTTTATGGCATTGTTAGGTGGTTGCTAAGCAGTTGCTAAATGGCAATGCTTGTGTACATGTTTGATCAAATGCTAATACTTAGTAGGCATTTCTAGCATATGTTATTTCATTTAAATGATCATTCATAGCATGTAGCTAATCGTTATTAGCACTTGGCTTCCATTATCATTGTTACCATGCATAGTACACAGGAAGTCCCATTTGCTAGCATGAGTCAAACAAGCCAATGCCCAGGTCCCTACGATGTTCTGATGTAGAGATATTGCTATTTTTAAATGGTTGCTTGGTTATACTGTTTTATTGCTATGGGGACATTTGACAGGTTAGTGATGATACATCAAAGCTTCTTGGCAGTATGAGTGATCTTAATCAACCCCGATGTTTCTATGACAGTCTTTATGAGTGTCAAAAACTGGACTTGAACATTATGTATTCCTGGTGTTGGGTTGCGGCTGGAAGGGCATTCGCTGTGTAAAACAAATGCTGGATAAGTTGGCGGTTCATTCCGTTGTGGCGACCCCTGATTAATAAAGGGACTAAGGGAATGAACATTATGTAAAAATGGCTTGCCGTATTTTTTTAAAAATACAACGCTTTAAGTGTGAAAGTGATACATGCAAAGATGGCTTCCCATATCAGTAAAAATATGGAGTTTAAGTCAAAAATGGCTTGCCATATTTTGAGAAAAATAATGCTTAAAAATTATTTATTGGAAAACTATAAGTCTGATAAACCTTAAAGATATAGCAACAAAATCTAACACATCTAAATACAGCTTTTGGCCAAATTTGGGACTTTTTTTATATGCCCGGATTATAAAAATTTAATATTTAACATTTTTTATATTAAAAACGATAAGTCTTATAGGCATGAGGAGATATAGCAACAATCTTGAATGTAGAAGGCACATTTTGACCACATTTGGGCCTTGTGGCATGAACGGCCTAGGAGGAGATACATTTGTTTTCAAGGACAGAGTCGTATAACAGTAAGTTGGCTTTCTCAAGCCAACATAAAAACTAAATGTACATATACCGAAGGAATGGTATAACAGAAAATTTTAGGGGTTTTAAAACCATGACTTTTTAAAACCACGGTAAACCTTGAAACCGGTTACATGCCTACCACAAAGTGAACCGACTTTCCTTGAACAGACTTTGATACAGCTGAAACATGTAGACGGATGCTCCATCATTTAAAGGACAAAGCTGGAAAAAGCATCTTTATGAATTACCTGCCAGTGTCCTTGGCGCACGGAGCTGAAGAGAGGCAAGACTCCTCTCCGGTTGGGCTGAGCCACAGCAGAGCCCTGCTCCAGCAGCAGCCGACAGACCTCCAGCTTCCCCCGTCCCGCTGCTGCTGACAGAGCTGAGGAGAAGAGCAGAAGACACTCGTCAATCAAACAATACATTTAAAAAACCAAAGAAATTGAAATGCATTGCTGAGACATGTTACAAAGGCTGTGAACTATGGAGTACTGAATTGTGGAGTTGGACTGTGCATATGGAGCTAGATTAATGTCAATTGTAATTCATGCAAAAAACATGATGCACTGCAAAAAATGCTTTATTTTAGTCTTGTTTCTAGTCCAAATATCTAAAAGTATTTAAATCAAGCAGCATTTTCTAGACAAGCAAAAAATAATGCCTTGTTTCAAGAAAAAACGTGTCAAAATTATGTGAGATTTTAATTAAAACAAGCTTACACCATAGGCAGATTATTTTGCTTGTTTTAAGGTAAAACCCACTTCATTTTATTCAAAATTATATTAAAAAAAAGTTTAAAAAAGACTTCTTGATTTAATTTTTTTTAGATATTTGAACTAGAAACAAGACACAAAATTGAAGTAAGATTTTTTTTCAGCGTGCATAGACAAATTTACATGCATGAAATCAAATTTATGTCCACAAAATTAAGCGAGAAAACACAATAAAAAAAAAAACCGTTTACGTGCACAATATAAAAATACATATTTATAAAATATGTTTCACAAATGCAAAACTCTTTACAAATGTATAAAGTTTTGAATGTTTAAAGCACTTATAGCATTTGTGTGTGTATTTTTGAGACTTTTTCTAGCAGCGCACTCCTCTCATGCATGTCACTTGAACCCTTTAGCTAATCAGAAGCGAGCTCACTGTTCAACCAATCATAACCTGCCGAGATAATCAAGGTGCTCCACCATGCACACCGATTGTGCAATCTGAATTTAATTTTACAAAAGTGCAGGAATTTGGTTTCATGCATATAAATTTGGCTACGCAAGTTTTTTTTTTTTTTTTTTTTTTTTGCGTGAATAATTACTGAGACCATATGTGAAACAGTTTAGGTAATTTTTCTGTGTGAACTTACAGTACTTACAATACTCATATTTATGATACAAAAGTGCAAAAATATGCAAATTGTGACCAAAAAATACATTCATACATTCATTTTCCTTCGGCTTAGTCCCATTTATTTAACTTTTACACAGTGGATGCCCCATACACTCACATTCACACACACTCGCACACTAAGGCCAATTTTGTTTACCTAATTCATCTGTACC
The DNA here is from genome assembly GCF_052040795.2 of Danio rerio. NCBI lineage: Eukaryota > Metazoa > Chordata > Actinopteri > Cypriniformes > Danionidae > Danio > Danio rerio. The sequence continues at coordinate 3,801,542 of NC_141032.1, forward strand.
ATATATCTTTGGACTGTGGGGCAAACCAGGGCACCTGGAGGAAACCCACACCAACACGAGGTGGGCTACAAGGGCAAACTTCACACAGAAATGACAACTGACCCAGCCGGAACTCGAACCAGTGACCTTCTTGCTGTGAGGCCACAGTGCTAACCACTGAGGCACGGTGTCACCGCAAACCAGTATATTTAAAGTGTTGTAAATCAGTCACTTGAGACACATTTATAGCATGAAAAATAAGCTCATTTACCTGTTTCACCCCACAGGGTGTCACAGCAGTTAATCTGTGCGCGTTGAATGTCCTCTTCATCCCTCTCAGGCAAGTCCAAGAGATAAGACACAATCTTAAAGACACACACACACACGCTCAATTAGTTAGAGTAGTATATGACAGAGTGTCCATTTGGTCTTGCAAAACACATCCAGACTAGGATGTCTAGATTTGGTCTTGCTTTCCTGTTTTCATACCTACAGACAAACGGTCAAATCGCTGCACATATGTATACACACGACACCAAGAGGACTTTACCTCAGTGTAACCCATGCTGGCGGCAGCTATAAGGGCCTGCTGGATGGCGATGCTCTTATTAAAGCTCACAGATGATGGAGACGAGGAGCGCTCAGCCTGTGTGTCCTCCTGCGTCTGTTCTTCAACCTCTTCTCTGGGAGACTCTTCCCGATTCTGCTCTTCTTCTTGAGGCGTCTCTGCTGGATCCTCCTGCTGTTCTGGGCCTGAGGGTGGAGATTCTGTGGGCGTGGCCTGTGTGGGCGAGGGCGTGGCATCTGGTGGGGTGGGGGATGGTGTGGCCTGTGGTTGTGAAACTGGAGAGGGCGTGTCCTGGGACTGTGTGGGGGAGGGGCTCTGGAGGTGAGTTTGACCCCAGTCGTTTTGAATGAGGAACTTGAGCACGTCCAGGTGTCCTCGGAGAGCAGCGTGCACCAGCGCACACTGACCATGCTTGTCCAAGTGGTCCAGCTATGGAGAAGGCAGAAAGACAAGTCAGAATTATTCGCCCATCTATCATTTTAAAAAAAAATTATTCTGAAGCGATGTTTAACAGAGCAAGGAAATGTTCAAAGTATGTCTGATGGGTCGTTCATTTTGAACGAATCTTCAATATGACTCGGGCACTACGAGTCCTCTCAGGGGGTGATTCGTTCATCCGCACATTTGTGCAGGCGGTATCGGTCATTTCAAGTCTTTTGAGTCGTTCATCATGGAAAGGCAGAAGCCAATCATATGCGCTTAGAGCCGGAAAAAGAATTGAACCGTTCATCTCTCGAGTCCTCTATCGGGTCTGAGTCATTCGTTCCTCATGGGCCAATCATATGCGCTTAGAGCCGGAAAAAGAATTGAATCGTTCATCTCTCGAGTCCTCTATCGGGTTTGAGTCATTCGTTCCTCACGGGCCAATCATATGCGTTTAGAGCCGGAAAAAGAATTGAACCGTTCATCTCTCGAGTCCTCTATAGGGTCTGAGTCATTCGTTCATCACGGGCCAATCATATGCGTTTAGAGCCAGAAAAAGAATTGAACCGCTCATCTCTCGAGTCCTCTATCGGGTTTGAGTCATTCGTTCCTCATGGGCCAATCATATGCGTTTAGAGCCGGAAAAAGAATTGATCCGCTCATCTCTTGAGTCCTCTATCGGGTCTGAGTCATTCGTTCATCACGGGCCAATCATATGCGTTTAGAGCCGGAAAAAGAATTGAACCGCTCATCTCTCAAGTCCTTTATCGGGTTTGAGTCATTCGTTCCTCACGGGCCAATCATATGCGCTTAGAGCCGGAAAAAGAATTGAACCGTTCATCTCTCGAGTTCGGGTTTGAGTCATTCTGTCACGTGATGAACGAATGACTCAAGAGCCAGAAGACTCGAAAGGTGAAGTAATTATCATGGCTCCTATCGACTCAGACTGTGTACATTGCTTAAGATTATATGTGACTGTCAGTGTAATGTGAACGAACCACTGACATTGAAGAGGTGAGCTGAGCAAAGAGACAACAATACCTTCATAGACAAAAGAGCAGGTCAACATTGAATTATTATTTTCTCCTTCCTATAGTATTCAGTTTATGACTTATTTGTCGTGTGATCAACCTTTTGGGCTAGTTGTAGATGTGTTTGGAAGCAATTCATAACATTTGAATCATATTTTGGCAAATTGAACCAAATGAACGAAATGACTCGAAAAAAGATTCGTTCATCTCGATGTACGAGACCTTAAAGGGCCATGACACCCCCCACTTTCGGTTAAAGTCTACTTCAGAATTTTTTTAAAAGATGCATGATTAATGGCCGTGGAGCTCCGCGAGCACAGGGCAGGAGTGGGCGTGGCCAGCAGGGGAGAAGGGGAGCGAACAACTGTTGTTGATAGTTAGCTCACAAAATGAGACACAAACCGTGAGGAAATGGATGAGTTTATAGTTCACAAAGTTAAAATGCAAAGAAATAAACAGTAATTTAATGCCCTGCTACATTTGTTATTCGTGATTTCATAAACACACAACCACAATTTATATCATTATAAAGATAAGTGTTCATGTAAACACTATAAATGAGGATTCTCCCTCGATCCCCGGGTCTAAATTATAAATCTTATTGCAGACTCAGTGCAGCAGGTCTCCTGACCTGCCTATTTTAACCATTAGCCCTGCTGGTAATATAGAGGATTTAGGCAAACACAGCAGCACGGCGATGTGTCTGAATGTGAACGAACTCCTGATAAAAGTCAACGTCCGCCATTCTTCAATTCACGCACTGCTCTCCCGACAAAAATGCCAGCAGTACACACACAGCTTTGCTGTATGATCGGCCCTGACAGGATCGCAGGGAAAAAACATGCAACAAACTCCGTGGATCATGGAAACAAACACATACGAGCCTTCATGAACGGCTACTTTGTGCTGTGGGTCCGTGTCTCACAGCTTGCTTGAAACTGGCATGCCTTGCCTTTGGAAAGCACATGCTCTCATGAATAATTAAGCAGCCGGCTCTTCTCATAGGATAAGAAAACTCCGCTATGAATAATAATGAGAAACCGACGCGTCATCATTGCACTTGCAGTACTGCGCTACGTCGCTGATTTTGATCCCACCCCAAAAATCATTTTAAACCCGGAAGCTGAAATTAGCTGACAAAAGCTCAAAATTATCCAGTTTTCCCCACAATTAAAGCTGACAGGTGCCAACATTGTCTTAACTGATGCTCAACACACACAAATCTGTTAATATAAAAAAAAAAGTTCTCCAGGGTGTCTTTAAAGATCCGAGTCAGTAAAATGATCCGAACTTCCCATCACTAATGTCTAATAATAATGTTTCTTCTGGAGAAAGTCTTATTTGTTTTATTTCGGCTTGAATAAAAGCAGTTTTTAATCTTTTAAAATCCATTTTAAGGTCAATATTATTAGCCCCCTTAAGCAATTTGTTTTGGATTGTCTACAAAATAAACCACTGTTATACAATGACTCTAACTTTAGCCTAATTAACCTAGTTAAAGTAACTTTAAGCCAAATACTAGTATCTTGAAAAATTTCTAGTCAAATATTATTTACTCTACAGTTCAGAGACTGGTGTACCTTTGCTTTCCTCTTGCAGAGTGAGGTGACGATGGTGAGGTGTCCGGCGGCGGCCGCGTAGCCCAGTGGAGTGAGTCCACTCTCAGACGGCGAATCCACACCGGCTCCATTCTCCAGCAGCAGGTTCACCATGTCTGCGTAGCCCAGATGAGCATGAACACACAGCACTGGAGCGTTGTTCAGCACCTCCGTACGGTAGTTCACATTCGCACCACCCAAGATCAGCAGCCGGGACACCTGAACACAATTACAATTTAAAGGGGCAGTTCACCCAAAAATGAAGATGTTTTGAAGAATGCTGGTTGCTGGCCCAAATGGATCATTTTATGTAACGGAGGCCAGCTAGTAAGTGCTGTGCAGGTAAACCTCACACCTCTGACCTGTAAAGGTGCTCTAGCAACAGACGCTAAAGGCCATAGTCTTTAGCCTCCTTGGTATAGCACCTAACTCCCATGCGGAAGGTTGCCGGTTTGATACCAGCTTAGAGCAGGTTGGGTGATGTAGGACTGATAGGGGTTACATTGGTACCGGGATGGGAGTGAGGTTTAGGGGGGTGAGTGTAACGGAGGCCAGCTAGTAAGTGCTGTGCAGGTAAACCTCACTCCTCTGACCTCTAAAGGTGCTCTAGCGACAGACAGTAGAGGCCATGGTCTTTAGGCTCCTTGGTAGAGCACCCGACTCCCGTGTGGAAGGTTGCCGGTTTGATACCAGCTAAGAGCGGGTTGGGTGATGTAGGACCAACAGGGATTACATTTACAAGAATGTTTATGACACTTTTAATGGGCATAAGCATCTTAAGCCATTTTAAATATAAAATTAAGCATTATTAATAGATTAATAATAGATTTTATTAATAATAATGATAATATTAAACCTCAAATTGACTACCAACATTAACTTTCATTGTAATGACATTTTTTAATTGCAAAGCCTTGACAGCATATAATCATGCATTCTTGATTTTTGCTGGTTTTCTCTCTTTGTAAGAGGTAAAGTTAATTTTTTTTACTGTTAATCATGAGTTGGTAGCATTAACCCTTTAGATAGGCCTGTGCAAAACAGTTTCTGGCTTTTATATGGAGTTCTGTGGAGTAAAACAGCAGGTTATAGTCAGTGGCAGATTTAAGCATGGGGAATATGGGCGATCGCCCAGGGCGGCATCTTGCTGGGGGAAGGCACGTGGAGACGGTGCAAAAAAAACAAACAAAAAAACAGCCCCAATAAAAGCTTTGAGATACGATTTACTTTATGCAAGTGTATTAATTTAGAGAGGTAATCCCAGAATAAAGACGTTAGAGGCCATTCACAGTTGACGTCTTTTGCATGCGCAAGTTTGTTAATCTGTGTGTGCAACTGAAACAATGCTAGTGAAAGCAAACCGACACAAGTGCACAGAAAACCATTCCCACGCGCCTCACGCGCTGCTCTGCTCCCCGGTGTGAATACCGGTTGTTTACATGCATGCCGATAAAATACACGCCACTTATACGCTGTGAAAATGGAGTAATTTATGCAGAGGTGTCGGCACGCAACAAGCTTTACAAGTCGACAAAAAGTCGACTAAAGTTACAATATGGTGATGATTCTATTTTGACTAAGCAAGGCTATGAAGCTGAAGGGAGAGATGATGAGTCAGGGAGGTAAGACTTAATAACAATAATTCTCGGCCATGAGTCGAGAAAACAGATAATTGCATGAAACATATTTTGTATTCTATAGAATTGTCTTTAATATTCATGCAGAAGATTTCTTAAGTTATCTCAGCATATTACTCTAGTTTTATCTTATATTTTGGATTGATTTCTGTTATTTATTTAGAATAAAAATTGTATTTTAATAATAATAGTTTTATTTATTTGTATTAAAGTACTTTCTAAAAGTATATATATATATATATATATATATATATATATATATATATATATATATATATATATATATATATATACACATATATACACATGCATATATATATATATATATATATATATATATATATATATATATATATATATATGTATATATATATATATATATATATATATATATATATATATATATATATATATATATATATATATATATATATATATATATATAAATAGATTTATATTTATTTATACTAAATAATTAAAATGTATGTTTTTGTGTAGTGGTACATGGCCATTATGTCTAGCAATGCCCCTGGAGGTTACTTTAATGAGCTATATGATGATATAATTGATCACTTTGCAGCAAAAAAGGCAAGAAAAGTGAAATATTAGTAACATTTCAGTTTCTTTGTATGCTGTCTGAATTCAACTACATAGTTTCTATATGGTTCTGTGGGGGGTGGGGTGGATATGGGGTGGTTCGTCCAGTTTGCCATTTAAACTAGTACCGCCACTGAATATAGTGAGTGTGCAGAAATACACTTACTATGTTCACTATGCTCTGAGAGCTGAGCTGAGCTGCTTATTTTGATTTTACAGATGATTTTGAAATTACAGATTGCACCTCCTCCCAACAGGGAAAACCACTAATAATCAAGAATGCATGATTATATGGTGTCATTGCTTTGCATGTAAAAAATGTCATTATAATGGAAGTCAATGAGGAAAAACAGCCATCAACAAAGGGTAGTAATTTTCCCCCAAAATTTCAAGCATTTCCAAAAATATGTATCAAAATAAGAATTGTTACCAAAAATCATTCCATTTGCTAAAACACAGAGAACGTTGGGGTCAAATTAAGACCCAAAAATCACCCCTGAATGAATGAAAACACCCTTAACAGCAGATTAGGGTTAATAAAGTTTAGAATATTTTAATTATTTTTTTAAATGTATGCACATTTATGAAGCTATACTTTGTATTACATCATCTTTGCATCCAATTACAATAAATAATAATAATAACGTAATAGTCTGTTTACTAAGAATGAAATTACTTGTTTTTTTCTTGTATTTATTTGTTGCGGTACCTTTATGTTGGGGGTGTAAAGGTTTCTGAGTGATGATAGAGCTGTAGATAAACTCTCTGTACTGTACGACACCCACAGCCCTTGCAAAATGGATGAAGAAACCCCGACCTTCTTACTCAGGCCCTGCAGTATAAGATGACAACAACACAAAAAGGCTTAATGCAAGAAAGCATTACCTGCAAAATAAGGCATTATGGAAATATATTATGAAATGTGTGTGTATATATATATATATATATATATATATATATATATATATATATATATATATATATATTGTAAGAATTGAAATATTGCAAATATTCTGATATCTTTGACAATTCAAAACATGAGCTGAAAACAGAGACTGGTAACTTCACAACTCAGCAAGGGGTATGCGGGAAAAACCAGTTCCTGCTGCATTTGCATCTGAGACTCAGCTTCATCCCCCCAATTCACGCATATGGTCATTTCAATGTTTGAATGTTTTAAATTAACCAAACTGACTTTAACTATCATGTTTGATATCATTTGAAATGTCTCAGTGCGATTGGTACAATGGTCTCATTCTCTCAGAAATAGACATAATCAGAACAATAAATATATAACTTCAGGCATCTTTTGAACCACTGTGAGGGGTGTGACACTAAGTGTGAATGCCTTTTGTTATACATTCACACCCCCTTCCTTGAGGGAATTCTTGGATTATTTAAGGTAAGGGCTAAGAAAAGCTCGGGGCGATTCTGCCTAACCAGATCAGCCCATAACATGGGGTCTGCCCCATGTTATGTATATTTCAAAGTCAGGAATGCATCTTTTTCATCTTGGATTTATCTTTGATAATTTGATGTTTTGTATTGATCATTTATGAATTGACTGATTGAATTGGCATAATACATTTACCTGACTAATAAATTGTAATGTTTGACCATATTTTGCTCACTCTGTAATTATTAATTCAAGTAGATTACGCTGTATCCTTGTTTCCGCACGTCTTGCGTCAGGTCAGTAGACGGACTAAAATCCAATTGAGATGGAGCATTGGCACACTAATTGTGTTTTAGCGATCCGGCTGACTCTTGATATTGATTCATGTGTACTTAGGTGGAAAGGGCGATAACTTCCGTCTAGGTCAACAAGGTGTTGCACGACTAACCTAGATTGGGTACCCGACCTTTGTTTGAAGGTAATATTATTCTAAATTAAGTTCATATGGGAAACCATGGGCTTGGTGAAAACCAAAGTTACTATAGAGTCCAGTAGTCGGGTACATTTATATTAATGCCCTAACCTCTAATTAGAAATGATGATTGTCTTAACTCAAAGGTGTACATCTAAGCGGGACTAACTAAAGTATTTTAGAACGAGCGCGCTGGTAGCGGCCATCTAAAGTATTAGTCAATTTACCTCTGTTTAATATTCAAGACTGACCGGAGTGTGACCGTGAGGGACGCCTTCGGCCGAGGCGATTTCTCTGAGCGACATGAGCACCCGAATGAACGGATGTAATAGTTACTAGTGAAGACAAACGGTTCAAACATTTATCTAAATTACATATTGATATAATCTTCTTAATGTTTTATAATTGGAGTCAGATAAAACGAGGATAAATATATTAATATTCTAAACCACCTCATACTAAAATTGGAGTCGGATATGAGTTAAGTTAATATAAATCAACATTGTGCATTGGAAAGACCGAACATGCAGTGAACCTTCATCCACCAGTGGACACCGGCATTGGGCCAACTGGGTGGACCTTACAAAATGGTGACCCATCTCCGTGATCTCCCAACTCAGGCGAGTTACGTCTTTCCAGCACAAAATGGATTTATATCAACCAAGAGGTTTGGATCTTCTATTCTATCTTCAGCTGCTGTGGTAAGTCAATTCTTCTTTGCCTATTAGAAATGTTGAGGGAAAGCTGGACGCACCCTATATAAACACATTGATAGAATGAGTCGGAAATGCTCAAAAATGTTAGACCGGAATGCGTTATCCGGTGGGGTTGAGAATTAGACAAAACCACTTTGATTATCAGGGACATGATAACAGCAGTATAGAAAAACGCCATCCCTTGCTCTGAAATATCTCTTTGTCTGCTAGGCAGCAAGAGTTGAAGCTTAAATTGGAATAACATCATCCAAATTATATTCTGGAACTCAGTGGAGAGTCACAAATTAGATCCTAAAAGTTTGAATCAAAAATATCCATTGTTTTTAAATCTACTGTTTTATAAAAAAGAGAAAAATGGAAAAAAGGAAAACAGGAAAAAATGGTTTAAGATTTAAAAACAATTGTAAACTTTTAAATTGGATTAATAACAACAGTCTGTTTAAAGGCATTTGCATGTGAAAAATAAAGGTGAGCAGAACAGAATGATTTGATTGCAAAAAAGACAAATAAGCTCTAATGAAAACTCTGCTTTTACAAATCAGAAATTTGCCATTTAAATTTAATGGGGATAAATTCAAATATGATGCTGATCAATTAAAATATCCACTATACTTTAATTTAATCTCGAAACAGACTAAATATAAAAGGTTTTAGCTTTAAATAAGCCCTTAGACCTCCTGATTGCTCAAACCTTTTCATATTCAAATGGCCTGACAGAGAGCAAAGAAGTCTCACCTCAGTGATAATAAGATGCTCAGAATGTGTTTGCTGTAATTGCATAAAACAATGCACTGTGTTCTAAAACACTCTCCAGAGACCAGATATAATTATATTTAATACATACTATTTTAATATAATATAATTACATTAGGAATAAACAATAATGTACATTATATTATAATCGCCAATCATGGCACTAAAGACTAGAGATGAAACATTCACCTTGAGGAGGTTCGCTTTCTTTATGCTTAATGAAAACACTGACAGAACTACTATAGAATAACTGATTGTAAACCAATATAATCCTCGCTGAAAAAACACCACCTACAATTAAAATTTGATCAGAGAGTTAAACTCACCAGAAAAATAATGAAAGGGGGATGGATATGATAACATTCAGAGTTACCAAAGTTTTTATGGGTCAAAAGATCTAAGAATCTGTGAGTCACACCATAAAATGACAACCGTTAAGCAGAGAACACCAAAAGGGTGAAATGATTTCTGCCAACAGATCTGACTGTTAATGAGAGCAAAAAAATGAACTATGGGTATCGGCCCATTAGATTGTGAACTGAAATTAATGAAAAATCATTGATTGATTCAGAAAAATGTCCCCAGCGGAACTGGGAGATAATGCTCAGAATACAGCAGACTGTGTAAACAGGTGTTACACACTCACAGATCTGACCAGCAACATCATGTGGCTTCCAGAATTAATATTGCAAAATGATGCATTAACATTAATTCCACATGATTGAATTTGAAACTGATGAAAATTCTAAAATAACTATGGTTCTTCTCTGCTTTTGTTCTCACCTTAGGCGGACGAATAACAAAGAACACTCAAGATCCGGTCCACATCAAACAAATACAAATGAGGGCGACAAAAGGTTAGGCCATAACCTGAGAGGCCAAAGGTCTCCCATCTTGCATCTCAAAGCAAGAACCCCTGTGAGGCAAATCCCTCACCTCCTGCAGTGAGTCCTCTGAAAAAGTCTTTGATCAGTCATCAGAATAACAATTATCCACAGCTGATCTTATCAATGGATTCAGCATTCTAGGAGGCTATGTGATTTCACAAAACATCTTTCTTCAACAAAGATGTAAATTTACATGTTAAATGAAACAGAGACACAAAAAGATCTCATAGTTAAAATCTTCCCAAATTGCTTAATAGCAATGGGACTAAAACCCTGGTTACCTAGAGGCGATAAAGAACTTTACTGCATTGTTCCTGCAAAGACCAATAGCAACAGACTCTATTGTCACGAATCCTGGTGGCATTTTTAAATTTGTTTTTATACTATACACATGTTAAACCACATGTCCTGTATGAAAATGGAATTAACTATGTTGAAATTCATGATATTTGTTTCTTTGATCTCCAAAAGTAGAAAACTCTGCTATCCCCTGTATAGCTGCAGTTTGAACTACAAACAGGAGTATAGAGTGTGATAATTAAATTAACCATGAAAATGCATTTTTTACAGGATCCAGCTTTGAACATTGCACCTTAACGTGCTCCGTAAAAGATATTATATGGAATCAATTTGAGCCGGAACACACCTCATGTTCACATTCTTATGCTGGCTCCCTGCTAAGACAGGACTAAAATTTTGCAACACAATTATAAAAGTTGATTACCATCGTTCGGAGCATTACACTGACACATAGCCACAGGTAAACCCAGGCACATAGATAACACCTCAGTCTTCAAAGACCCAGGAGTCAAATCTATCGTTTGTCCATGTTTATACAAACAAAACACATTAGCCTCACACACATAGAACAGAATAATTAATCTGATGACAGATGACACAACAAACACCCTCTGACACCCTCTGTCAGCTGAAAAGAAATTACACATTTGCATGGCTTTGACAACAAATTGATGGTATAAAACTTCAATAGAGGCGAACTTGCCATAGATACACTGACTGTTGTGGGGATGGTTGACAAACCAGAGGGCCCCTGGTTTTCCAATCTATCACCAATAACAGGTATAAGTGCTAAAGTGATTAAAATTAAACCGAAGTGAGGACACTTCTAATAATCACTAGGACATTTAAATTTGACAAATACCATCAATTGTGTTCAAGCCCCCCCACACACACATAAACACACACACACACAAACACACACAAACACACACACACACACACACACACACATAAACACACACACACACACACACACACACACACACACACACACACACACACACACCACACAACATACACACACAAACACACACATTATTATAGATATACCTTCATAATTATGGTTAAATAATGTAATTACTATCATGTATGACAAATATCTTCACATTTTTTCATTTTGAAAATGAATGTCATTTATTTGAATGTATTGTCATGATGATATGTTTTATGATGCATACTGCCTGTTATACTGTTTTAATAAGTTGCACTGACCTTTTGATAGCTTTACCTTGAGTAATTCAAACCAAGAATATTTAATATTCTCCTTATCATTATACCCTATCTCAGTGGTGACAAAGACTTATCTGTTTTTGATTGGACCTTTTAAACAGATTGAAAGAGACCTGAGACCAGTTGTACGACTCGCACTTGCTGACTTTTATGTTTTGATCATATATTTTATGCTTAACCTCATGACTTTCTCCAATACAGAATGACACAAGTTCATAACTGTTCAATCGCTGAGCCATCGAGTTGCTGTTTAGGTGTCCGGGAGAAGGCAGTGTATACACACTGTAGACCCCCACATGCCGATGTCTGCATATCTGGAGGTGACCAGATTCATCAGAAGAAGCAGACTATGAGAAGCCCACACGACGTGGACACTTTTGTCAGGGGAAGGACACAGTGGAAGCTATGAAGGCCTGTATAGACTGAATGAGCAGTGCATTCGGGTCAGACTCATCAAAAGAGGTGAAAACGAGCCTGGACCTGTTTAGCTACCTGCTGAACACGACTTACAACTGATAATGCTGCAGAGACTGTCTTGAATTGCCCCTGAACGACCTCAACAAGGATACATAGTGACCCCATGGGCACATTTATATCTGACCCACGGGATCAAATGGGGGTTATCTGTAAGAATTGAAATATTGCAAATATTCTGATATCTTTGACAATTCAAAACATGAGCTGAAAACAGAGACTGGTAACTTCACAACTCAGCAAGGGGTATGCGGGAAAAACCAGTTCCTGCTGCATTTGCATCTGAGACTCAGCTTCATCCCCCCAATTCACGCATATGGTCATTTCAATGTTTGAATGTTTTAAATTAACCAAACTGACTTTAACTATCATGTTTGATATCATTTGAAATGTCTCAGTGCGATTGGTACAATGGTCTCATTCTCTCAGAAATAGACATAATCAGAACAATAAATATATAACTTCAGGCATCTTTTGAACCACTGTGAGGGGTGTGACACTAAGTGTGAATGCCTTTTGTTATACATTCACACCCCCTTCCTTGAGGGAATTCTTGGATTATTTAAGGTAAGGGCTAAGAAAAGCTCGGGGCGATTCTGCCTAACCAGATCAGCCCATAACATGGGGTCTGCCCCATGTTATGTATATTTCAAAGTCAGGAATGCATCTTTTTCATCTTGGATTTATCTTTGATAATTTGATGTTTTGTATTGATCATTTATGAATTGACTGATTGAATTGGCATAATACATTTACCTGACTAATAAATTGTAATGTTTGACCATATTTTGCTCACTCTGTAATTATTAATTCAAGTAGATTACGCTGTATCCTTGTTTCCGCACGTCTTGCGTCAGGTCAGTAGACGGACTAAAATCCAATTGAGATGGAGCATTGGCACACTAATTGTGTTTTAGCGATCCGGCTGACTCTTGATATTGATTCATGTGTACTTAGGTGGAAAGGGCGATAACTTCCGTCTAGGTCAACAAGGTGTTGCACGACTAACCTAGATTGGGTACCCGACCTTTGTTTGAAGGTAATATTATTCTAAATTAAGTTCATATGGGAAACCATGGGCTTGGTGAAAACCAAAGTTACTATAGAGTCCAGTAGTCGGGTACATTTATATTAATGCCCTAACCTCTAATTAGAAATGATGATTGTCTTAACTCAAAGGTGTACATCTAAGCGGGACTAACTAAAGTATTTTAGAACGAGCGCGCTGGTAGCGGCCATCTAAAGTATTAGTCAATTTACCTCTGTTTAATATTCAAGACTGACCGGAGTGTGACCGTGAGGGACGCCTTCGGCCGAGGCGATTTCTCTGAGCGACATGAGCACCCGAATGAACGGATGTAATAGTTACTAGTGAAGACAAACGGTTCAAACATTTATCTAAATTACATATTGATATAATCTTCTTAATGTTTTATAATTGGAGTCAGATAAAACGAGGATAAATATATTAATATTCTAAACCACCTCATACTAAAATTGGAGTCGGATATGAGTTAAGTTAATATAAATCAACATTGTGCATTGGAAAGACCGAACATGCAGTGAACCTTCATCCACCAGTGGACACCGGCATTGGGCCAACTGGGTGGACCTTACAATATACTTGCATAACACTCTTACCTTAAAAATGTGTGCTTTCAGTATATGGTGACCGAGCTCAATGGTCTGCTGCCTGTTTAGTTTGTTTTCTTGTCTGGAGAACCAGAAAGCCAGAAGAGTGTGGCCATTCCTGCAATAAAAATAAATAAAACCCAACTTAAACACAATACTGTATAGAGGGGGCAGAGTTTTATTTTTTTGCTCCTCTACTAATCTTTACACGCAGCAAACTAACAGTTGAAAAGGGGGGGCTAAGCAAATTTCATCCAATCCATCAAACTGACATTATCAGAGGAAGGAATACCATTTCAGAGTGAAAAAAATTGGTCAGAGTGAGTCAAGATTACTAAAAAAAAATGTGTATTTTTTTAAGGTGGAGTGGATTAATATGCACAAATTAATTGTTTATCGTAAAGTGATAGTTCACACAAAAATGAACATTTCTGTACAATTTACTTCCCCTTAATTTTAAAATAAACACTAAATTTGATTACATGCGGATTTAACTTTTTTTTTCTTTTTTTTTTACATATCTGTACTCTTCAGAATCCAGCTTAGCCTGATCACACCAATGTTATTATACGCTTCAGGAACCAACCTAGCCTGATCACACCAATGTTATTATACGCTTCAGGAACCAACCTAGCCTGATCACACCAATGTTATTATACGCTTCAGGAACCAACCTAGCCTGATCACACCGATGTTATTATACGCTTCAGGAACCAACCTAGCCTGATCACACCGATGTTATTATACACTTCAGGAACCAGCCTAGCCTGATCACACCGATGTTATTATACACTTCAGGAACCAACCTAGCCTGATCACACCGATGTTATTATACACTTCAGGAACCAACCTAGCCTGATCACACCGATGTTATTATACACTTCAGGAACCAACCTAGCCTGATCACACCAATGTTATTATACGCTTCAGGAACCAACCTAGCCTGATCACACCGATGTTATTATACGCTTCAGGAACCAACCTAGCCTGATCACACCGATGTTATTATACACTTCAGGAACCAGCCTAGCCTGATCACACCGATGTTATTATACACTTCAGGAACCAACCTAGCCTGATCACACCGATGTTATTATACACTTCAGGAACCAACCTAGCCTGATCACACCGATGTTATTATATACACTTCAGGAACCAGCCTAGACTGATCACACCGATGTTATTATATACACTTCAGGAACCAGCCTAGCCTGATCACACCAATGTTATTATACGCTTCAGGAACCAACCTAGCCTGATCACACCGATGTTATTATACACTTCAGGAACCAACCTAGCCTGATCACACCGATGTTATTATACGCTTCAGGAACCAACCTAGCCTGATCACACCGATGTTATTATATACACTTCAGGAACCAACCTAGCCTGATCACATCGATGTTATTGTATGCTTCAGGAACCAGCCTAGCCTGATCACATCGATGTTATTATACGCTTTAGGAACCAACCTAGCCTGATCACACCGATGTTATTATACGCTTTAGGAACCAACCTAGACTGATCACACCAATGTTATTATACTCTTCAGGAACCAACCTAGCCTGATCACATCGATGTTATTGTATGCTTCAGGAACCAGCCTAGCCTGATCACATCGATGTTATTATACGCTTTAGGAACCAACCTAGACTGATCACACCAATGTTATTATACTCTTTAGGATCCAGCCTAGCCTGATCACACCGATGTTATTATACTCTTCAGGGACCAGCCTAGACTGATCGCACCGATGTTATTATACTCTTCAGGGACCAGCCTAGACTGATCGCACCGATGTTATTGTACTCTTCAGGGACCAGCCTAGACTGATCACACCGATGTTATTATACTCTTCAGGGACCAGC
Organism: Danio rerio; assembly: GCF_052040795.2. Taxonomy (NCBI): domain Eukaryota; kingdom Metazoa; phylum Chordata; class Actinopteri; order Cypriniformes; family Danionidae; genus Danio; species Danio rerio. The sequence goes on from NC_141032.1 coordinate 3,817,103, forward strand.
CTAGACTGATCACACCGATGTTATTATACTCTTCAGGGACCAGCCTAGACTGATCGCACCGATGTTATTGTACTCTTCAGGAACCAGCCTAGCCTGATCACACCAATGTTATTGCACACTTTAGGAACCAACCTAGACTGATCACAGATTGTATGCGTGAAAGTGTTAAACCTCAAATGTGCCATTATAACTTAACGTTGTCAAACCTGGGATCGCAAAGGAACTTGGTCTTCTCTCCTTCCTCTCTCCATATGAGCCACTCTCTGAAAGAAGGATGAACGAACATGCGCGTGCCGTCCCGCCTCTTCACCAAGAACACAGACAGGTTCTCCATCCTCTGCTGGAAGTCGTCCCAGTCCAGAGTCCCCTTGACGGAGCCACCATTGATGGCCTGGTAGATCTGTTCGTCGGTGAGCGGGTGCAATGAAGCCAGGCCCACATTAAGCAGTGGCAGAGCCCTCTCGAAAGACGACTGCGTGGGGAACCTCATGTTACACTGCAGCAGGTAGACCTCCGCCAAACTGACCGGGACCACCTTGTAGTTGGAGCTCTTGAGCACCAGGTATCCGCGCTCAATCAGGTCGAAGGTGAGCTTCAGGTAGAGGAAGGAGCCCTGACTGAGGGCCTTGAGGTGGGAGCTGAGCTTGCCGAAGCTGCTGTTGTCCATCTTGCCATTCAGCGAGATGTTGTTCTGGATCTCAGCACTGCTATGGATGCGGTGGAGGATGTAGCCTTGCAGATCGTGATCGATGGCGTCGTTTTCCTCCAGAGCGTCCAAAGAGATTTGGTGGAACGGCAGAGGTTTGGTGATTTCCTGAAAAGAAGAGGTGAGAGATAAGAAATGTCAACAAGGAAGGCTCATTGGTGTGTTTAGAATAAGATTTTGCACAATTGAGCATATGCTTGGAATGTTTTTATCCCTCTGGTGTCCCTTATTTGGGAATCACACTTGTGGTCTTAGTTGGTCAAAAAGGGACGAATTCCTGTAAAGAACTTTCTGTTTTGTCTTAAGCTAAATCAATTACATTTATTTTTGTTTAATTACATTTTTTCTATATTATTTTTTAATTTTCAGAAGGTTTTGTGGTAATTATTAATACTTATGTAGTTATTAACATCCATTTTTGGTCTGAAATGACTGAAAACTACCAGAGGGTTAAAGGAACACTGCACTTTTTTTTGGAAATAGGTCCCCTAAAGTTTTTCAATCCATTCAGACATACTTCGGGTTTTGCAGGAGCACATTTAGCTTAGCTTAGCATAGATAATGGAATCCGATTAGACCATTAGCATTTCAAAAATGACCAAACAGTTTAGATCATTTTACTATTTATCGCTTGACTTATCTGAAGTTACATCATGTAGCAAGGACCAAGAAAAATTAAGAGTTGCTATTTTCAAGGCAATATCCTGTAGTTATTAAGCGAACACTCATTCTGGCGTGATAATCCAGGAACTTTGCTGCTGTGTACCTTGGCTGCAGCAGGCACAATAATATTACACAAGACCTGAAAATAGTCCCTGGCACCAAGCCCTACCCTTGCACTACCGGTTAGAATCTGTGTAATATCACTGTGCCTGCAGAAACCATGGTACAGGAGCAAAGTTTCTTCATTATTATGCCAAAATGAGAGTGTAGTTCCTCGCCATTTCAGCCTAAAAACCTACAGAAGAGTCAAGCTTTAAATATTTTGATAATAGTTATCAAAACTCTTTGGCCATCTTTGAGCAAGATGCTAATGGTCTAATCTGATTAAATGACCTATGCTAAGCTAAGCTAAAATTGATCTGGTCAAACCAGGGCCCGGTTTTTCAAAAGTAATCCACTAGGATTTTGGATAAGGGATTGGATCAAATCTTGAAAATGGGTTTTTTCAAAAGAAAAAACGGATTACCTAATCGGATTAGATCACGTAATCTAATCTTGGTTTTGATCCGGATCAAACCTTTACTTTGGGTTTTTCAGACCTGTTTTATAGGATTTGGATCACTTTGATCTAAAAAACCTGGATTAAACTGATCTCATCAGAAGGGTGGATTTAGTGTGGATTTCATGCCCAAAATGTAATGAAAACTTAAAAAATGTATTAAATAATACTATTTTTGGATCATGCAGTATCTTACGAGATATACTATTTATTCATAAGGTTTTAATTTTATTTGTTCATCTGTAAGGCTATAGTGATTATTGGCTTTAACGTATTCAGCCTTTCACTATAGGCCTACAGCAAAGTAAAAATAGCTTGGCCTCATAAAACAATCCCCCAAACAGCTGTCAAAATTGACCAAAAACAATCCATTTTATTCTGTCAATATATATATATATATTCATCACAATGAAAAAAATTGTTTTTTAGAATATTTATTAGTGATGCATGCAATGATTACAGAATAACCAAAAAGATGCAAAGAATGGCAATGACTGATTTGTGAAATCACCTTCAACAATTGCAAAAAGAGACTGGGCAGAAGCACAGCTTCATCTGGCAAAGGAACAACTGACTCTGACCAAACTGCAGCAAACCAAGGCCAGACTTGAGATTCGCCTCCTAAAGGCTTTGCTCAGACAAGCTGCTCTCTCCACATCAGATGAGGAAGTCTGAACTTAATGTGGAGTTTTTGACATTAAGTCTTTTTTTTATTATTTACATCTATATTTGAAACTTATTATAAATACCTCAATGTACAGTGTTTGTGTTGTAGGTCTCAGATGAGCGGACTGCTGGAAGAGGATGGGGTGGGGTTTTTATTGTTTTTATTGTTTTTATTGTTTTTATTGTTTTTATTTTTATTTTATTTATTTATTTAATGTGTGTGTTTTCATTTCAAATAAACATAAAGTTATATTGACCCCATACTGGCTATTCTACTAGTTGCTCTTTACATAGGCCTATCTAT
>NC_141032.1:3825000-3865000 GCF_052040795.2 Danio rerio
GAGTTATTAAAACTATTATAATTAGAAATGTGTTGAAAAAAATCTGCTCTCCCTTAAACAGAAATGGGGAAAAAAATAAACAAGCAGGCTGATAATTCAGGGGGGGGGGTCTAATAATACTGACTTCAACTGTATATATACATTATTAAATGTATTTTATTGCACTTTATTAATAGGACAATTTTAAATTCCAGGCTCTTTGAATGCTGATGCATAAGAAAGAATAATAAAGGAGAGCACCGTGCTGCAGCGGAGAGTAAAGCAACTTTATTTGTCCCGTGAGAGGTTTGAGTGGCACACACTGCTGAATCACACACAGTATCTGCAGGACAAGCCTTTCAAGGGAGTTTCTGTGGGACAGCCAGCTTTGAGACAAGCGCACATAATTGCTTCCATTAAAGCAGTAATTATTTTAATGAGGTGCTTCAATACTTGATTTGAATTACACAGCATTTCCACATCAGCTTAATAAAGTATTTCAAACAAAATCGAAAGAAAAAAAGAGATTACAATGCATTTTATTTCTAAAGAAACATCGTGGGCTTTTTCTATGGAAAGCAATTTTTAAATTGCAAAATTTAAATTTAAATTAAATTTAAATGTTATAATATGACCATAATTAAAGTAGATTAGACGTGATGCTGATACAATTTGCGTTTAATTTTAGAAACGTGCGTCCACTATAAGTCTTTTCTGATTATCACCGTTGGTCACAGTAGCCCTTCTAAGCAGTTCCTCTACTCGCTTTAGTCTGTATTGAATATTGGCTCCAGGTTTTGTCTCACTCTAGGGATTGTGTTTTGAATAAGCATTAAATCACAAATAAGCCTAACACTAAATAATGCATTTGTAATATTTGATTCATCGCAAATCCCACAGCTTTTAATATTCTATGAGTTCAGCCGAGGCAATAACGTGACATTTAGATCCTTCATTTCAGATTTCATCTATGTGAAATTACATAGGCGACGCAGTGGTGCAGTAGGTAGTGCTGTAGCCTCACAGCAAGAAGGTCGCTGAATCGTTGGTTCGGGCTTCGGCTGGGTCAGTTGGCGTTTCTGTGTGGAGTTTGCATGTTCTCCCTGTGTTCGCGTGGGTTTCCTCCGGGTGCTCTGGTTTCCCCCACAGTCCACAGACATGCGGTACAGGTGAATTGAGTAGGCTAAATTGTCCCTAGTGTATGAGTGTGTGAATGTTTCCCAGAAATAGGTTGCGGCTGGAAGGGCATTCACTGCGTAAAAACATGCTTGGTAAGTTGGCGGTTTATTACGCTGTTGCGATCACAGATTAGTAAAGGGACTAAGCCGAAAAGAAAATGAATGAATGAATGAAAATACATTTATAGTGGTGTTAAAAAGTGTTTTCCCCTTACAGATGTCTCTTTTAATTCCATGTTTGTCACATTTTTATGTTTCAGATCATCAAGTAAATATAAATATTAGTCAAAGATAACAACAGTTAACACATCATGCAATTTTTAAATGAAAGGAAATACAAAATACAAACCAACATAGCCCTGTGTGGAAAAGTGGAGAATTTTCACCACATTGGAGAATTTGAGCATGAACCGCCTTCTTAAGGTCATGCCACTGCATCTCAATTGGATTCAGGCCAGGACTTTGACTTGGCCACTCCAAAATCTTCATTTAGTTTTTATTTATGCAAAACAACATACAAAACTACATAGCCCTGTGTGAAAAAGTGTTTGCCCCCTAACTCTAATAACTGGTTTGACCACCCTTAGCAGCAACAACTGCAATCAAACATTTTCCATAACTTACAATGATTCTCTTACAGCGCTGTGGAGGAATTTTGGCCCAGTAATCTTTGCAGAAATGTTGTATTTCCACCACATTCGAGAATTTTCGAGCATGAACTGCATTTTTAAGGTCATGCCACTGAATCTCAATTGGATTCAGGTCAGGACTTTGACTTGGCCACTCTAAATTCTTCATTTAGTTTTCATTTAGGCAAAACAAAACAGAAAACTACATAGCCCTGTGTGAAAAAGTGTTTGCCCCCCATAATTCTAATAACTGGTTGGGCTGCCCTTAGCAGCAACAACTGCAATCAAACATTTTCCATAACTATTTTTGAGCATAAACCCCCTTTTTAAGGGCATGCCACTGCATCTCAATTAGATTCAGGTCAGGACTTTGACTAGACCACTCCAAAGTCTTTATGTTTTCTTTATTGTCCTTCTGCAGAACCCAAGTTTGCTTCAACGTGAGGTCCCTAACAGATAGCCGGACATTCTTCTACAGGATATTTTGGGATCAGAGCAGAATTCATGGTTCCACAGCAAGTCCTGAAGCAACAACACGGCCCCAGACCATTAAACTCCCACTACTATCTTTCACTGTAGGTCATTTGTTTTTATTTGTCCAAAATGCAGTCTTACTTTTAAGCAACACATAATGGGAAATATACAGTTATTAGCCCCACCCTGTGAATTTTTATTTCTTTTTAAATATTTCTCAAATGTTTAATAAAGCAAGACATTTTTCACAATATTTTCTATAATATTTTTTCTCTTGTAAAAAGTCTTATTTGATTTATTTTGGCTAGAAATAAAGCAGTTTTTAATTTTTTAATTCATCATGACAAAGATAAAAGAAATCAGTCACAAGGAATGAGTTATTAAAACTATTATGTATAGAAATGTGTTGAAAAATATTTCTGTTAAACAGAAATAAGGGGAAAATATACAGGGGTGCTAATAATTCAGGAGGGCTAATAATTCTGACTTCATATATATATATATATATATATATATATATATATATATATATATATATATATATATATATATATATATATATATTAGGGATGTAACGGTATTGTAAATACCGTCATACCGCAATATAATTTTTTTTCGATATTACCGTAGTCGCATGACTCGGTAAAACTATAGGTCTTCTGAGAAAATTTGCTCAGGCGAATGAAGCGAACGGGAGGTACCGGAAACTACAATTCCCATCAGCCCAGGCTTGGCCATAATCCCTTGCGGTCTGTTGTCGCTACAGATCCAGTAATGCGGAAATGGAGTGTGCTGCTAGTAGCGGGGATCAAAAAGAGCTGGAAAACCCTAAAGCGGGTGTTGTCGCCACGCGCGTACTGAATAGTGGTGTTGTCGCGCGAGTTCTTATCAGCTGTGTTGTCGCGCGCGAACTGAATAGCCGTGTTGTCGCGCGAGTTCTTGTCAGCCGTGTTGTCGCGCGAGTTCTTGTCAGCTGTGTTGTCGCGCGAGTTCTTATCAGCTGTGTTGTCGCGCGCGTACTGAATAGCCGTGTTGTCGCGCGAGTTCTTATCAGCGGTGTTGTCGCGCGCGTACTGAATAGCGGTGTTGTCGCGCGAGTTCTTATCAGCTGTGTTGTCGCGCGCGTACTGTAAAGCGGGGACGGAGGGTATGTCGCGTCGCGGGGGCACTTTTGATCATTTTGGAAGGGAACTTTCTATCCAAGACTAAAAAGGGCATGTGCACTGCACAGGTTGAGCACTGTGTGTGCACGTGCCTGCAAGTTGGGGAATACGACTAATAATCAGTCATGGGGACTGCAGAAACACAGCACACTGTTCAGATTGATGCAGACATGAGATCTCTATCTCACTCATGGTTTGTCCTCTCAAGTGGGGGAAAGACAATGCACAACGTTACCCACTGCTGTCAACCTGGGCCAAGTCATATCTCTCTGTCCCAGAAACCTCAGTCCCAAATGAGAGGGTTTTTTTCTGTTGCAGGGGACATTGTAAATACCCAGAGATACCAGCTTTTACCAGATTATATTTATATGATAATTTTCCTTTAAACCCATCTCTATCTAAGTGAGTGAGTGATTAAATGTTGAATGTGATGAGTTTTCAACACTACTAAATTGAAACTTTATTTTTTTACATGGTTTAATATTTTTTTTGTTATTAAAATTGAAGTTCCTGTTTCAAAGCTTACAGATAGATGACTAATTTGTATGTCATTGACACTCTTGGCACTTTTTTGGTGTATTTTCATAAGTTTTGTTTTTTCCTGTAAATGATTCAATAAATACCGTACCGTGACATTCGTGAGGTATTACCGTACCGTGAAATTCTGATACCGTTACATCCCTAATATATATGGAATGCTTTAAGGCTGAAAGTGCCATAGGCGTCCAGCATTAGAGTAATTACCCGCATTTCTCTGTAAGTTCATCTGAATTGTGAGCCGCTCTGGGCCTGCTCCTCTGTCTGCTTCACACTCATTTCAGAAGTGTTGAACACAGGAGGACAGATGAAGGTGAAATCCAGCTGTGAAGGTGTCACTACATTGTGCAGATTTGCTTTGAACGCTGGAGCTGTATTCTCAGAGAGAATTCAATGCCCTGATGATTTGGACTCCTGCTACTGACGCGTCCAATTTCAGCTGCAATAAACAGGTCTGGAAAATAGGTGCTAGAAAGAAATCTGAAATCTTTAATGGTGTCATAAGAGATCTTCTGACATACTGACAGCTTAATGGCAATCTCTATCCACTGGGGTAAGTATTAATATACCATAGTATTGCAATATTTTCTGCAGAAATATTATACTGATGCATGAATGCCCATATTGAAATATTGCCAAAATATGATTACACTATTTGGTTGAACGTAAATGTCTTTACAGTCCACTACATTAGACGGTTTGTTTAGTTTTTTATGGTGAGCTGGTACAGCAGAATGCAGTAAGTTGGTAAAATAAAGATGGAAGGGTGCATACAGCATTTATGACAGTGCTGGTCAGTTTATCTGCTTCACAATCCTATTTATTTACACAAAATACATTTGAAGTGAGATGCACAACTTGAGAAATGCTTCTGTTTAGTTTAAAGAAAAGTTGCCAAAGTTTTCCTTTGGGGGACATGATTTAAAGTTGGAATAAATTGCAATATTTTGCAGCATATTACAGTGAAACACAGGGTCATGTTGGTTTGTATTTTGTTTTGCGTAAATTAAGATTTTGGAGTGGCCTAGTCAAAGTCCTGACCTGAATCCAATTGAGATGCAGTGGCATGACCTTAAAAAGGCGGTTTATGTTCGGGGCTATGTAGTTTTGTATTTTGTTTTCCCTTAATAATAAAAACTCTCATTTGAAAACTGTATGATGTGTGTACTTGTGTTATCTTTGACTAATATTTAAATTTGTTTGATGATCTGAAACATTAAAGTGTGACAAATGTAAGAAAAAATAATAATAAAAAAAGATATCAGTAAAGGTGCAAACACTTTTCATGCTTACACACTTTGTGTATGTAATATATAGCAGTGTGTTTATGTACAGTGTATAAGCTTAATTATCATTCATTAAAATTAATGTATAATTTATTGAATTAAATATACAAATTCAGTTTGCAATTTGTCAAATTTAACAGTTTTCAATTTATCATCTGTTAACAGCCTCTGTAAAATATACAGCATTATTATGTCAATAACTGATTATTCAAATCTGTGATCAATTCATTGATGCATTCTTTTCATTTTTTCTTTGTGTTTTATTTGTGCTGTGTTGTGTTTTTTTTAATCTTTTAAATTTTTTTATTTCTTTTGTTTTTTATTCATTTTTTTTAAAATCTTTTTTTGTTTAGTTTTTATTTTTTTGTTTTATATCTTTTTTGTTTTTTATTTGTTTTATTTTGTTTTTATCTTTTTGTTTTGTTTTTATTGTTTTGTTTTTCATTTGTTTTGTTTTGTTTTTCATCTTTTTTGTTTTGTTTTTATTGTTTTGTTTTTTATTTGTTTTGTTTTGTTTTTCATCTTTTTTGTTTTGTTTTTATTGTTTTGTTTTTTTATTTGTTTTGTTTTGTTTTTGTTAGTTTTAATTTTTTGTTTCGTTTTTTATTTGTTTTAATTTTATTGTTTTGCTTTGTTTCTTAAATAAATATAATTTTTATTGTTTTGTTTTTTATCTTTTTTTATTTGTTTTGTTTTGTTTTAATTGTTTTGTTTTTCATTTTTTTTCTTTTTGTTTTTTATTTGTTTAGCTTTTTTTCCTTTTGTTTTTATTGTTTTGTATTTTTATCTTTTTTGTTTTTAATTTGTTTTTTATCTTTTTGTTTAGCTTTTTTAGTTTTAGTTTTTATTTTTTATTTTTTTATCTTTTTTGTTTTTATTTGTTCTGTTTTTAATTAGTTTTTTTGCTTTTTATTTGTTTTGTTGTTTGTTTCTTATTTATTTAGTTTTACTATCTTTTTGTTTTTTATTTTGTTTCTTTTTTATTTGTTTTGTTTTTAAATAGCTTTTAGTTTTTAGTTTTTTTTATCTTTTTTGCTTTAATTTGTTTTTAATTTTTTTGTTTTGTTTTTTATTCGTTTTTTTATTTTATTTATTTATTATTGTTTTTTTTTGCTTTGTTTTATTTGTTGAGTTAATTTTATTTGTTGTTGTTTTATTTTGGTGTGTGACAAACATGCAAAAAAAAAAAAAAAACAGTGAGGAGGCTAACGATTTTTCACACTTTCACACTTTAGTTTATATAGCCTAGTTATATACAATATAAGCCTGATGTGCGCTATTGTAACCCTAGAAAATGAATAAAACAACAAAAAAAGCATCAGCATGTCCTAAAGCTCCACAATGAGTATTTAATAATAATCTGCAGTCCTTCAGTCCAGCAGCACATGAGCCAGACCAAAGAGAAATCAGATCTCAGACCATCCAGCAGATTACAATACTAATTTACTCACACAAACGTTTTAAAAGAACTTAAACCACGCAAACGGCCTGAAAGTGAGAGTCGATTATTAATGCATTGACTTAACTTGATCTAATAGCACGGCGAGGAAATTGCTTTCTGCCTGAATAAATATTTGATGAGGCTCAGCGGCAAACTTACTTCTCTTTTTTAAACATATCTGCATAATGCAAAAGCCGAGACGCAGGTGAAAAAGCCTGCGCAGGTGAAGACAGGCCTTTTGTGTGTGACGACAAGCTATTCTACCAGCCAACAGGATCTATTGTCAGAAGATTGAAGTGAGAATGAGTGTGTGTGTGTGAGTGTGTGTGTTAAGACTGGCTTGACAGCAAAATGTACATTTTCAGTGCAACGCCAGCTCAGATTTCAATACCAAATGAATAGAGGGTTGATAGGCTGTTGAATATGCATAATTGATTTGCATATCATATAACATGAAATAAATTAAATTCAGTAAATTAAATATACATGCTGTCTGTCATAGGCAGTAAGAGATAAGAGACTTGTTAAATGAGCAGGGATACAGAGTTAAGGATTTACTATAGCCTCAATATATAAACTTCAAATATTCTAGAAAAAGCCACGACTAAATTTACATTCCTTCATTCTTTTTCTTTTCGCCTTAGTCCCTTTATTAATCTGGGGTCACCACAGCGGAATGAACCACCTACTTATCCAGCATATGTTTTATGCAGCAGATTCCCTTTCAGCCGCAATCCATCACTGGGAAACATCCATACACACTCATTCACACACATACACTACGGCCAGTTTAGCTTACTCAGTTCTACTTTTTGCACATGTCTTTGGACTTGTGGGGAAACCCACGCCAACACGGGGAGAACAACTCCACACAGAAATGCCATGTTTTATCTGTTGTGTTGGGTTAATTATTTACTTTTTTATTTGTTTATTTGTTTTGTTGTGTTGTTTATTAAATTTACTTGATTTTTTTCCTTTAATTTGTTGTGTTGCGTTTTGCTGTTTGAAGTTGTATTTTATTTTATTTTATTTTATTTTTTAATTTAATTCAATTTTATTTCATTTTCCTTTATTTTATTTTTTTTGTTTTGTTTTATTTATTTATTTATATAATTTTTTAAATAATATTTATTTTATAATATTTTATAAAAAATATTGCGTTTATTCATTCATTCATTCATTTTCTTTTCGGCTTAGTCCCTTTATTAATCTGGGGTCACCACAACGGAATGAACCATTTATACACAAACACTAGAAGAATTTAGTGTATGTATTGTTTTAATTTAATTTAATTAAATTTATTGTTTTGTTTTATTTGTTGTGTTGTGTTTTGCATAGTTGGAAATTATTTTCTTTTATTTGTTGTGTTGTGCTCTTTTGTTTAGATTTTTTATATTTTAGTTGTGTTGTTTATTTTAATTTGTTTTTGTTGTTTTCTTTTATTTGTTGTGTTGTGTTTTGCAGTGTTACTTTTTAAAAAATGTCATTTAATTTAATTTAATTTAATTATTTATTTATTTAATTGAATTGAATTGAATTTTATTTTATTTTATTTTATTTTTTAATTTAGTTGTGTTTTGCATTGTATAAAATGATGTTTTTTGCTGTGTTGTTTTGTTTTGATTTTTTTTGTTGTGTTGTTTATTTTAATTTATTTGTTGTTTTCTTTAATTAGTTGTGTTGTGTTTTGCTGAGTTTAAAACTGTATTTTATTTTAATTTTTTTCATTTTTTTTAATTAAGCCAAATTTAATTTGTGTTTTGTTTTATTAGTTGTTTGGTGGTTGCTTTTTAATTTAATAAAAATTTTTGTTTTGTTTTATTTGTTGTGTTGTATTTTGCATAGTTTGAAATTATTTTCTTTTATTTGTTGTGTTGTGCTGTTTTGTTTAGATTTTTTATTTTTTGGTTGTGTTGTTTATTTTAATTTGTTTTTGTTGTTTTCTTTTATTTGTTGTGTTGTGTTTTGCTGCGTTTAATTTTTTTTATTTAGTTTGTATTAATTTAATTTAGCTAAATTTAATTTGTTGTTTTGTTCTATTATTATCTATTGTTTCTTATTATCTCTTGATTTATTTGTTGTTTTGTGTTTGCTTTTTATATTTAATTTAATTTGTTATTTTATTTTATTTTATTTGTTGTGTTGTTTTGTTTTTATTTTTTTGCCGTGTTGTTTATTTGAATGTATTTGTTGTTTTCTTGTATTTGTTGTGTTGTGTTTTGCTGTGTTTAAAATAATATTTAATTCAATTTAATTGGTTGTTTTGTTTTGTTTTATTCTAAAGCGTCAAATCATGTGTGAACAGCAGGATTATGTGCGTGTGTGCATGTGTGCGCGTGTTGTGTGTGTTTGTTTGTACCTGAGCGGCGAGTCTCCTCATGGCCTCCTCCTGCCTCCTCCTCATCTCTGGAGTTCCCGGACAGCTTCCTCCACCCAGTGTACCATGGGAAGGCTGAGGCTGTGAGAGAGGGATGCCATCTCCATCTACACACACACACAAACAATAATTCTATATATCATACATCATAATAATTAAAATTTCACAGCAGGGCTAATAATTTTGCCTTCAACTGTATATATTTTAATATACACATTTATTTATTTTTAATTTTTGTCTTCCATTTACTTCAAGGGACCTTTATAAAAGTTGAATGAATGAATGAATGAATGAATGAATTTGAATGAATGAATGTGCCACTCGGTCTGACAGGGGACTTGTGAATCTCACGTTTTGGCGATGCCTGTGGGCTGTCGGAGGCGATCTGTCTCATGCGATTCCCATGGCAGCTCAGAGCCACCAGCCGTGAGATTATGGCTGTTTTCCCAAATCCGATGTTTCCCACCAAAACCACGCCGGCGCTGGAGCCCGAGTGTGTGGAGCGCAGACAAGCGTCGATCTCCTGGAAGAGCCAATCGCGGCCCGTGAACACAGAGTCCATGGTGATGCTCGGCACCTCGAACAGCAGCGGCTTCAGAGCAATGTCCTGCAGTCGATACGGAGCCAAGCGCACTGAAAACAGCATGAAAAATACACATTACACACACATTTAAACACACACACGCAACCCACAATACATTGAAAAACAATCAACAGACAGAAACCTCTCACAACATGACAAATATTCAGGCACTTCGGACACATTTTCTGTTTGCTAAGCATATGGTTACAGAAAAAATAGCAATGAATTAGTCAATTAAAATATTATTTGTTAATTACATGAATTAAAAAATAATCATCTGATATTAAAAGACATGTAAATACATTAAACGACAAATAATTAATTATATAATTGTTTAAAAATTAAATATATGTTTCTAATAAACACATGGTTAAAAAACGAGTCATACTGAAATATAGAAATAAGTCATACTGAGCAGAGCAAAGACGGTTGACATTCCGCCACAAGATGGCGGCAGAGACCGTCTGGAGGAGGAATAACCCAGCGTAATTTCAAACTACAGCTGATCAGATCATTATAAAACAGGTATTATATTATATTATATTATATTATATTATATTATATTATATTATATTATATTATATTGTATTATATTATATTATATTATATTATATTGTATTATATTATATTATATTATATTATATTGTATTATATTATATTATATTATATTATATTATATTATATTATATTATATTATATTATCTTCTTTATATTATATTATATTATATTATATTATATTATATTATATTATTATTATATTACTATTATATTATATTATATTATATTATAGTATTATATTACTATTATATTATATTATTGTATCATATTATATTATATTATATTATATTATATTATATTATATTATATTATATTATATTATATTATATTATATTATTGTATCATATTATATTATAGTATATTATATTATATTATATTTTATTATTATTATTATATTATATTATATTATATTATATTATATTATATTATATTATATTATATTATATTATATTATATTATATTATATTATATTATATTTCATGAATGAATGAATGAATGAATAAATTCCTTCAATCATTCATTCATACCGGGCAAACTAAACTAATTTTCCAGAATTAAAATATAATAATATTTAATATTAAAAATATAATAAAAAATACTGGGAGAAAATGTGCTTTTTTCTATTAAACATCAACTTAGAAATATTTGAAAAAGAATTCAGATTTCACAGGAGGGTTAAGGGTTTTGTCTTCAACTGTGTGTTTATATATATATATGTATATATATATATATATAAAATATATATATAAAAACACACACACACAGTGGGAAAATCTAATTACAACGAGGCCCAATATTTACACACCAGACAACCAATTTGTCCACATCACAAAATACAGTAAATAAGTGCATAAAGTACATTACAATCATTCCCCAAGACCACAGAGCATAACAGCTACACACACATATAGGGGAGACAGATATCAGCCTAGCAGGAGCGCACACTTACGTGACTGAGACTGCCAGGCATGACTGTTAGCGGAAGCTGAGATACACACACACAAACACACACGATCACAGGAGAGAGAGAGAGAGAAAAAGCCAATCACTCCCAACAAAGCATGCGGGGGACAGAGAAGCTTCTGTCGACTCGCAAACACAGCAAACAGCCTCATAACAACTTCTGGAACAATTGTGATGTTTTAAATTGCTTTTGAAAGAGGTCTTAAAGGGTTAGTTCACTCGAAAATGACAATTCAGTTATTAATTATACTCTCATGTCATCTCATGAGATCTTCGGTGTCATTTCAGACCTTTGAGACCTTTGTGCTTCTTTCAATCAATGAAGCTATTTTAGATGAAATCCTGGAGCTCTCTGACCCTCAAGGCCCATTAGTACCAATTGAGCATCGTGTCAACGCCACAGCCTACCTGAGTATTGTTGCTGTAGCTATCTTCTCATGGCTACTTCCAGCAGGATAACGCACCATGTCATAAAGCGTGAATCATCTCAGACTGTCTTCTTGATCATGACAATGAGTTCACTGTACTTAAATGGCCTCCACAGTCCCCAGATCTCAATCCAATAGAGCACATTTGGGATGTGGTGGAACAATGGCATCATGGATGTGCAGCAGACAAATCTGCAGCAACTGCGCAATGCTATCATGTCAATATGGAGCAAAATCTCTGAGGAATATTTCCAGTACCTTGTGGAATCTATGACATGAAGGATTAAGGCAGGTCTGAAGGCAAAAGGGGGTCCATCCTGATACTACTAAGGTGTACTTAATAAAATTGCCGGTGAGTGTATATTACATGTAACTAACCCGAAACCTCACCCACATCCTAACCCCAACCATGTAGTAAGTACATGCAATTAATTAATATTACTCCAGTCATTAAATTAATAGTAACACTGTATCGATATCACCTTAAAATAAAGTATAACCAAAGTGTCTGTGTGTTTAGATTGACCACATTGTGCCAGAGAACAAAAGTACTGATCCTTTTTTAATTTCTCCTCTGGGTCGATGCTTTTATTTGGCTTCTCCAAGCTTTGGGACCAGTTGTCATTATTATTTTTTGACAGAAACGAATGCATTAATGCTTTTCTCAGGTGTTTTTTAGTAATCAGTGGTCTAATGTCTCCTCAGAGTCACCTTGGTGATGGAGAAGCG
Source organism: Danio rerio (assembly GCF_052040795.2). Lineage (NCBI taxonomy): Eukaryota > Metazoa > Chordata > Actinopteri > Cypriniformes > Danionidae > Danio > Danio rerio. Next base: position 3,837,326 of record NC_141032.1, read on the forward strand.
GATGCTGTGAGCTATTTTAATGATCCACCAGGTGAGAGAAGCTCAGCAGACCAGCAGGGAGAACACAGTCCAATGCTCACTATGTGTGTGTGTACACTATACCTGACAAAAGTCTTGCCGTCTATCCAGGTTTTAGGAACAAAAAATACAAACTTGACTTCTAGTTGATCATTTGGTATCAGAAGTGGCTTATATGAAAGGTAAAGGCCTCTAGATTACACTTATTTTACCACAATAAAATATGATCATGGCTTGATTTTTAATGATTTCATTAGGACAGTAAGGTCTGACTTTGCTTAGACAAAAATCTTGTACAGAATCGAAATGATGTCCAGTATAGAATATAAAGTCCTGCTGCAGTGGAGACAGAATGAATATTGTGTCTGACTCCATCATGAGCTTGGAGGACTGCATCCATACATCTCTGACTCAAATCACTCATTAATAAAGTCATCTGGAATGCCAAAGAAAGCGTTCCTGCAGGACTCCCAGAGCTCATCAAGATCCTTTGGATTTATCATCATCTTACCCATGCTCAATAATGTTCATATATGGTGACTGGGCTGGCCAATCCTGAAGCACCTTGTCTTTCTTTGCTTTCAGGAGCTTTGATGTGGAGGCTGAAGTATGAGAAGGAGCGCTATCCTGCTGGAGAATTGTCCCTCTCCTGTGGTTTATAATGTAATGGGCAGCACAAATGTCTTGATACCTCAGGCCCCGTTTACACTAGTGCGTTTAGTTTTAAAACGGCGTTTTAGATCAAAAACGTTCCGCACTAGCGTTTTACCTAGCGTCTCTGAACATATCTCCGTCCACACTACGCCACCAAAAACGTAGATCACGTGACCATTCGCTCACTCTGGGTATGCGCGTTCTAGTATAAACAGGAAGCATGCGTCTCGCTCGGTATTTTGTTATTGTTAGTCAGTAAACGCCGGTTGGACAATGAACGCGATGGCAAAGAAAGCAGGAGAGGTATTTTTGTGGACAGATGACGAAGTCGAGTTGTTACTAAACGTAACAATTGAATACCTGCACAATGGCGCCTAAAACAGACAATAGTGCAAACAGCGCTCCCATTTCTGTGCCCATGTTGTTGTTTACAGTACTGTCTTCCAGTAGCGTTAAAGCCATGTGTTATAGTCATGTGATAGGGCCTTGACGAATAAGGGAAGGATACGCAATGACACAAAAGCCCCAATCAGGTAGCAAATCTCGACAGCCCCGCCTCCGTTTTCAGATGTCTCTGTTTTTCCTCATCCACACTGAGACGGAGCAGCAGTTTTCAAAACGCTCCATTTTCGGTGCTCGAAAACTCCGGCGTAGTGTGAACGGATGGCGTAACCGTAGCAAAACTTATGCGTTTTAAAACGAAAATGCATCAGTGTAAATGGGGCCTTAGGCTGTTGATGTTGCCATCCACTCTGCAGATCTCTCGCACACCCCCATACTGAATGTAACCCCAAACCATGACTTTTCCTTCACCAAACTTGACTGATTTCCTTGAGAATCTTGGGTCCATGCATGTTCCAGTAGGTCTTCTGCAGTATTTGTGATGACTGGGATGCAGCTCAACAGATGATTCATTGCACAGTCATAGTGTGATGCCTATTTATCAGTCATTGCGTTAAATGTATTAGTAAAATGGTTCATGATTAGCATTAATCTCTTTATCATGAAAGCAATTAAATTTATTCAGCTTAAACATATGAATATACGTTATAACCTGCAGCAATCAATTCAGTTTGTTTAAGAGCCTATAGACTAGAGTAAGTGAACAGCTTGTAAGGAACCAGGAGTATATTCAGCCTGTTCTTACAAGAAAACGCAAGTATTTTACGTTTTGTCAGTTTAGTGGCTAATTCGTACGAGTTTGTACCAGTTGAGTCGTACGAAAATTTATGATTTTAAAAAGGAGGTGTGGCACCCAACCCCACGCCTAACCCCAACCGTCATTGGATGATGAGCAAATCGTACTAAATAGTACGAATTAGATCGTACGAATTCATACGAATTAACCACTAAATCAAAAAGTTACGAATTGCCGCGAGATTGCGTTGGTATATTTGGGCGCTGAATCAAACACTAAAGCACAGATATAATGTGAGTCAATCGGACAGACCTCAGAGCAGAGGAATGAGAGAGATTCAGAGCCTGCTAATCAGCTGAATAAACGCTGATCTGTGGACTGTCTGACATCTGACCTAATGTATTTGTGAGTTCAGAATGGGGCTGATGTGAATAAAAGCTTAGCACAGGCGGTCAGTCTCTCACCTCGCAGGTCCTGCCCGGAGCGGCCCGCGGTGGAGCTCTGTCTGGGCATCCGCAGCGAGGTGCGCAGGGGCGCGTGTCTCTGCTCATCCAAATACGCCAAGTCCTCCAGGTGAGCCGAACTTGTGGCTAACGGGAGAGAAGACAAATAAAGACAAACACAAGGATCAAGCAGAGTTCATCTGAAGCCAAACACTATTATCCCTATTGGTATCAACCCCCCCCAAACCCTTATTGCAGAACACTATAAGTATAAAAATAAATCAATTACAAATATAAAATAAATAAATAAATTTAAAGTAAATGTTTAAATAAGGATAAATATAAAATATTATACATCTGGCAACCGCAAGGAATGAGAACTTCCTCGTACAACTTCAAAACTGGAATTCATAAACATATATGGAATTCATATATTATTTTAAAAAACAATTACACCATAAAACCATTATCTATTGATGAATGCTTGATTGTTCATAACCTGTCTATTTATGTTTGTTCATGTTAAATTTAAATAAATTACAAATTCTTTTCTTTTTAAATGTCTCTCGTTGGTTGTTTTGTTTGATGATTTGGCAACCACTTAAAACATTTTAATAGAACATCTGGCAACTACAATTAACACCTTAGCAACCACTCAGAACACAATAATAGAACGCCAGGCAATTACGAGGAACACCCCACCACCATCTCTGGACACTATAATAGAACACCTGGCTACCACAATAAACACCATTGCTACCACTCTGAACACTTTAATGAAACATCTGGCAACCGGAATGAACACACTAGCAACCATTCAGAACATTATAATAGAACACCTGGCAACCACAAACATCATCCCATCACCATCTCTGGACACTACAATAGAACATCTGGCAAACATAGTGAACACCCTAGCAACCACTCAGAACACAATAGTAGAACACCTGGCAACAACAAGGAACACCTTAGCAATCTCTCTGACCACTGTAATAGAAGACTTGGCAATGAAAATGAACACCCTGGCAATCACCCAGGACACAGAAAATAGAACACCTGGCAACCACAAGAAACACCCATAGCAACCAATATGAACACTATAATAGAACACCTTTAAACCACAATGAACAACCTAGCAACCATTCTGAACAATATAATAGAACACCCGGCAACCACAATGGACACCTTAGAAACCTCTGAGTAAAAAAAATTATAGAACACCTGGAAACCACAAGGAACACTTTAGCAACCAGTCTGAACACAATAATAGAACACCTGGCAGCCACAAGGAACACCCTGGCAACCAATCTAAACATTATAATAGAACACATGAGCAACCACTAAGAACATTGTATTAGAACACCTTAGCAACCACAATAACACCCTAGCAACCACTCAGAACTCAATAATAGAACACCTGGTAACCACAAAGAACACCCTTGCAACCACTCTAAACATTATAATAGAAAACAAGAGAAACCACTAAGAACACTGTATTAGAACACCCTAGCAACCACAATATCACCCTAGCAACCACTCAGAACTCAATAATAGAACACCTGGTAACCACAAGAACACCCTAGCAACCACTCAGAACTCAATAACAGAACGCCTGGCAACCACAATAACACCCTAGCAACCACTCAGAACACAACAATAAAACACCTGGCAACCAAAAGGAACACTCTTGCAACAACTCTAAACATTATGATAGAACACATGAGCAACCACTAAGAACATTGTATTAGAACACCAACAATAACACGATCAACCACTCAGAACTCAATAACAGAACACCTGACAACCACAAGGAACACTCTAGCAACCACTCTGAACATTATAATAGAACACCCGAGTAAACCACCTAAAACATTGTATTAGAACACTCAAGCAACAACAACAACACTCTAGCAACCACTCAGAACTCAATAATAGAACACCTGACAACCACAATTACACCCTAGCAACCACTCTGAACATTTTAATAGAACACCTGAACAAACACTTGTATTAGAACACATGGCAGCCACAAGGAACAGCCTAGCAACCACTCTAAACCATATAATCAAACACCGTAGCAACCACTTAGAACATTTAATAGAACACCTGGCAACCACAATGACACCCTAGCAACCACTCAGAACTCAATAATAAAGCACCTGGCAACCACAAGGAACATTCTAGCAACCACTCTGAACCATTTACAGAACACCATAGCAACCACTTAAAACATTAAATAAAACACCTGGCAACCACAAGAAACATTCTGGTAACCACTCGGAACATTATAATAGATTACCCTAGCAACCACTTTGAACATTGTAATAGAACACCTGGCAAGCACAATACCACCCTAGCATCCACTCAGAACACAATATTAGAACACCTGGCAACTACATGGAACAGCCTAGCAACCATTCTGAACACCCTAGCAACCACTCAGACACTACAAAAGAACACCTGGCAACCAAAAGAACATCCTAGCAACCCCTCTGAACCATATAATCGAATACTGTAGCAACCACTTAGAACATTTAATAGAGCACCTGGCACCCACAATAGCACCCTAGCAACCACTCAGAACTAAATAATAGAACACCTGGCAACCACAAGGAACACCCTAGCAACCACTCTGAACACTGTAATAGAACACCTGACAACCACAAGGATCAGCCTAGCAACCATTACGAACCATAGCAACAACTTTTACATTTTAAAATAACCCCTGTCAACCACAATAACACCCTAGCAACCACTCAAAACACAATATTAGAGCATCTGACAACCACAACAAACTTACAAACGTTGTCATATCCACGTTGTCTTGAAATCCATATTACAATTTGACAAAATCCCAGATTTACATATGAAGCGACAGACAGGCTGGAGATGATCACTTCTAAACGCTCCCACAAGTGTCTGATTAAATCTGGATCAGGAAGACAGAAATAAAGACCTCCAAGTTCCTCCATTCAGTCCCAGCAGGAAAGCCATACCCAAAGTGTGGATCTATGGAGGTCAAGCTTTGCTCTGACTTGTCTAAACTGTGTGCTTGAGGACTGGAGGAGACTGGGAATCATGGGAAGTGGTCTGGGCTGTATTTGGGTTGAGCGCAGCAGCTGGGAATGTCGGGGAGGAGTTGGAGAAAATCAGGATCCTTCGGGTGGGACTGGACTGCACCGAGCTAAATGAACCTGACAACTAATGAAACTCCTCAACAAGTCAATTATCTGCTCTTAAAGGTACAGGCAACCCAAAACAGAAGATGTTTGTTATTTATGCATCATAAATAGAATTGCAAATGCATCTGATATATTTTAAAGAATCGTTACTGTAGATGTTTTTATAGTTGTGGCTATCACGCTTTAAAATAAATAAAATGAATTTTTTTTTTTATAAATTGAAGTGAACAAATATATATTAATAAATACAATAAACTTTACTAAATAATAAATAAATATTAATGAATATAAATAAATAATACATACAAATTTAACAGTAAGAAATGATACTTTATTATTAAGTACAAAATAAATAAATAAATAAGTGCTGTCAGCAAGTAATAAAATAAAATAATAAATCAATTTAAATAATAATAAATAAATTAATAAAAAAAGAATTAATATAACAACAACAACAACTATAATAATAATAGTAACGATAACAATAAAAACGCTAATAATAATAATAATAATAATAATAACAAAAAACAATTATGATAAAAATAATAATAACAGCAACAATAAAAATACTAATAATAACAATAATAATAATAATAACAATAATAACAAAAACAATAATGATAAAAATAATAACAACAAAAACACTAAAAATACTACTACTAATAATAACAATAATAACTAAACAACAACAACAATAGTAAAAATAAAAATGACAAAAAACAACAACAAAAACAACAACAACAACAACAACAACAGCAACAACAATATTAATAATAATAATAATAACAATATTAATAACAACAACAATAATAATAATAATAATAATAACAATATTAATAACAACAACAACAATAATAATAATAATAATAATAATAATAATAATAATAATAAAACAACTGCAATAACAATAATAATAATAATAATAATAATAATAATAAATAATAATAATAACAATAATAATTATATTACATGATAACAACAACATAATTGAGTCATTGATTTTCTTTTTGGCTATGTTTCTTTATTAATCTGGGGTCACCACAGCGGAATGAACCGCCAACTTATCCAGCTTGTGTTTTACACAGCGGATGCCCTTACAGCCGCAACCCATCTCTGGGAAACATCCATTCACACTCATACTCTATGAACAATTTAGCCAACCCAATTCACCTGTACTGCATGTGTTTGGACTGTGGGGTAAACCGGAGCACCCGGAGGAAACCCACGCAAACGCAGGGAGAACATGCAAACTCCACACAGAAACGCCAACTGACCCAGCCGAGGCTCGAACCAGCGACCTTCTTGCTGTAAGGTGACAGCACTACCTGCTGCGCAACTGTGTCGCCATTCAATATCTATTAGTATTATTACTGCAATTATTAATCATTTTACTGTATCATCATGTAAGAATAATAACAGGCCTAATCACTCCTGTACTCAATCACACACACGCACGCACGCACACACACACACACAAACACAGCAACACATGGCATCCTGAGAGACACTTTTGTCATCTATGAAAAGAAGTGTGTGTTATTTCCAGCTTGATGCTTATTTCTTTAACAGGAACGACATATTCCACGGTGCTCAAGGAGTCTTCACAGAATGACTTCACAGAGTGGATAAAAGAGAAAGGCTTCTCTAGCACAAAAAATAATAACTTTGAAATTGATTTTGGTTGTGTGTGTGTGTGTGTGTGTGTGTGTGTGTGTGTGTGTGTGAGAGAGAGAGAGAGAGACAAGACAGTGTTGCTCTGAGATAATACTGTAAAATAGAGTTTGAGTGTGTGTTCAGAGCCACAGGTGCTCTCATCCAGAAACCTGCGGGTGGACGAGTCTGCAAAACTACTCATTACTGCAGATTCACAATAAAATTAAATCCTTATGGGGATCTTCCAAAATGCTTTTTTTTTTTTTTACAGTGCTCAACATAAATGAGTACATCTTACTTTGAAAAAGAATATTTTTATCCATTTCCCAGTATATTTAGGCTAAATAAATGAATGAATAAATAAATAAATAAATAAATAAATAAATAAATTTATTTATTTATTTATTTATTTATTTATTTATTTATTTATTTATTTATTTATTTTATTTTATTTTATTTTATTTTATTTTATTTTAAAGATATCATATCGTCAGGGATTTATGGTCAGCTAAAGTTATAAAGAATTATTTTAAAGGTAAAGGTTTAAAGATTAAACTTTAAAGTTCATATTATGTCATCACCTTAATTTTTTATTCTTGCAGGCCTATTTTAATAAAATAGAAAACATATATAATAATCAAATATAAATCAATTGGTTTAAAATTAGAAAACAATATTAATTAGTAATTTATTGATAATAATAACAACAATAATAATAATAATAATAATATTAATAACAACAACAACAACATGGATGATGTTATATTTATATATAGTATATAAATATATTAGTGTGTGTGTGTATATATATATATATATATATATATATATATATATATATATATATATATATATATATATATATATATACTTTTGTGAGGTAAAAAAATTGGATTTGCTATAGCCCCAGGGCCCAATGTGTTCTTAATCGGGCCCTGCCTACAGCACAAGATTACTTACTGAAGCTAAGCAGGGCTGAGCCTGGTAAGTTGCTGGATGGGAGACCACATGGGAAAACTAGGTTGCTGTTTGAAGTGGTGTTAGTGAAACCAGCAGGGGGCACTCAATCTGTGGTCTGTGTTCATTCTAAGGCCCCAGTATAGTGAAGGAGACACTATACTGTCAGTGAGTGCCGTCTTTCGGATGAGACGATAAACCGAGGTCCTGACTCTGTGGTTATTAAAAATCCCATGGCACTTCTCGTGAAAGAGTAGGGGTGTAACCCCGTTGCCCTGGCCAAATTCCCATCATCGGCCCTTATCCATCATGGCCTCCCAATCATCCCTATCCAATTGGCTCCATCACTGTCTCTCCACTCCACCAATAGCTGGTGTGTGGCTGCCGTCGCATCATCCAAGTGGATGCTGCACACTGGTGGTGATGTGGAGAGACCCCTGCTCATGAATGTGAAGCACTTTGGGTGTATGTTCATACATAAATACACTATATATAAATACACATTACATTACACAAGTTTACAATGATAATAAAGCTTGTTAACAAGTTCTTCATTATTTAAGAAGGAATTATTAAGCTATGTTTCGTTATTTCATCTTCATTTACAAGTCGCAGGGTATTTACAGCTACTGTATATTTCTTTTCGGTATAGCATCCCATCCCTTTGTGTCCCCTGGCAGCATTGTCACTGTAGTAATTTTAGTTGTAGTGAAGTAGGCAAAGTAGAAAAATGTCTGTTCAAATATTATGTGCTGTCATCATGGCAAAGAGAAATTAATCAGTTATTAGAAATGAGTTATTAAAACTATTGGGCCCTATCATACACCTGGCGCAGTGTGGCGCAAGGCGTGGCGCAGTAGTCTTTTGGTAGTTTCAGCTTGGCGCAAGAGTCGTTTTGAGGCGTTGCGCTACGCTGTTTAAATAGCAAATGCATTAGCGCTCATTTGTGCGCCCATAGGCGTTCTGGTCTAAAAAGGAAGGCGTTCTGAGGCGGACCGCTGGCGCGTCGCTATTTTGAGAATCTATAATAGATTTTTCAATAGACCAAAACAAACCCGGTCTAAACTCTGGCGCAGAGTTGCTCCTCGCTTACGCACTGCTTAATACACACAAGAGAGCAATAGGCAAATATCTTTACATATGAAAAAATGTAAATATTAAGGATATATATAGGATATAATAAGAATAGATATAGAATATAAATATAAAGGATTAAAATATTAAAAAACATATTATTTTCTAGCCTACATAAATATGAAAAATCACTGCTTTTATGTCTTCTTCATCTCGAGAGGCTTTTTCAGTTCATTCATAACAATTTGCTTTTGTATAATGTTATTATTATTATCAGTATTATTTATTATATCCATATTTATATTTGTTTTATTAAAAACAAGCTTAGATTTGCCCACCTGTCAGGTTTTAGACCATATGGGGCACAGCATGTGTTTTAGGATATAACTCAGGTTTTTGAGCACATTTTGTTATTATTGTTCATTTATTCGTTTGCTGGAAATTAGAACTGAATATAGAAATAGTTTGTAAAAAAATATTTGCGCTTAACAAACAAAATTATTTATTTATAGACTAATTGATGTCTGTGCGTAAAGGTTTCCCTATCCAAGAGCGAATGTGAAAGTGATCCATTATCTCTCATTCTCACGCAGTAGATGCTCTGTTTAACAGTTTTCTGTTAAAAAACTGTTCACTGTTTGCTTGTGAAATGCTCATTTTTTCCACTTAGACTTACTTTGCGTCCTGTAAATAGCGAATGCGCTCTTGGCGCGACGCAGCTGGGTCTTAAAGGGAATGGAAGATGAGACTCTAATTGGTTTATTCTCAAAACACACCTATAACTCATTAAGAAAATAAACTCAACCCTTTTAGACCATGCGCCACGCCGTAAGGCAGATTTCACGTCCTTAAATAAGCAAAAACGCGTCCTGACACGCCCTGAAAGCGTTTGCGCCCTGCGTTTTGCGCTCTGCGCATGGACCGTCAAAATAGAGCCCATTATGTTTAGAAATGTGCTGAAAAAATCTGCTCTCCGTCAAACAGAAATTGGGGAACAAAATATACAGGGGGGGCTACTTCAATTGTATGTTTGGAATCAACTCTATTGACTTTCATTGTATGGAAAAGTGCAGCTAGAACATTTCCCGAAACATCATCATTTGGTTTGAACCAATTCCAAATGAGTGACCTATTTTTGGGTGAACTATCCCTTTAAGCTCAACATTTATTGTGTTACATCACACCTCCATCCTCCTTCTTTCAGTTCATTCTCCTCTAGAAACCTGTAATTAAGATGTTTCCATATCTTCCAGCATCTCCATTACATAATCTCCAGTCTCCATTCACACCTTCATCTCCTCTCCGTCTTCCTTCCACTTCTCTTTCCTCCTGTTTATTTAGTCCTCCTTACATCATCCGAGCTGACAGTGAGTATTTCTCGCTCTCATATTCACTGAGATCATCGCTTACCTCAGTGCATTATTTATAACGCCGGCCTTTCATCTTTCTTTTTTTTCATTCCTCCTACACATCCCTCGTTCGGAAGGGATTTGTTTTCTAAGCAATTATTAAGGCGAGGATCGCACGTACTGATGCTGATGATCTCTGCACACTGGTAAAAATGCATTCATTCATTCATTTCCCTTTGGCTTAGTGCCTTATTTACCACAGTGGAATGAACCGCCAACTATTCCAGCATATGTTATACGCAAAGGATGCCCATACACACTCATTCACACATACACTACAGCCAATTTAGTTCATCCAATTCATCTATAGCGCATGTGTTTGGACTGTGGTGGGGAAATCGGAGCTACCGGAGGAAACCCATATAGACATGGGGAGAACATGCAAACTCCATACTAAAATGTCAACTGGTTCAGCCGGGACTAGAACCAGTGACCTTTATGCTGCGAGACGTTTGTGGTAACCACTGAGCCACCGTGCCACCCACATACATAAGACACAAAAATATATTGAAAAGACATCCAGACGGACAACTGTGGAGACGGGCTCATTGTGATTCTGTCTGACTGATGTGAAAGACACTTCACGATACATGTTTAATGAGTGTTTCTGCTCCCATGATCCTCGGCGGCCCTGAATAAACAATCGCACCGTCTGTGACCTGCACAAAAGCAGATTTCAGGTCCTCCTATTCTCATCCACAGTGAACTCTCTTTACCAATGACGACTTCAGCCCCACAACTACTACCAAAATATATCAAACTGAACCCGAAAAGGTCCACATATTCATCCATTTATTCATTTTCTTTTTGGCTTAGTCCCTTTATTAATCCGGGGTCGCTACAGTGGAATGAACCGCCAACTATTCAGCATTTCAAGAGTTCACACTTAGCTGATGATTTATAAAAGCTTGTTTGGCATGCTGTCCAGGGAGAGAGCCCCGAGCTCAAGGGCTCCTCGAGCCCGGGGCTTCCTCCCGTTGGCAGAGCGAGAGGGGAGCCTGAGCTCGGTGGATCTCAGAACTCCCCTGCTGCGGTAGCTAGGGAAACACAAGGGATTAGACAAAGCTTGATCGTTATGTATGTTGAATGTCTTTGGATGGTGGGAGGAAACCGGAGAACCCGGGGAAAACCCACGCGGACACGGGGAGAACATACAAACTCCTCACAGAAACACCCACCGGTCCTGTGGAACCAGGGCTGGCAGTGTTCTTGCTGTGGGGCTCACAGTGCTAACCACTTGGCCGCCGTGCCGCCCAATCAGAGGTAAAGGAGGAGAATAGGGGAGGAGGGGGGTTTCTTCCAGACGAAGATAAAGTGAACTGAAAACTGTGGCTATTTATAGTAGCTTAGGGCTCGTATGATTGGAAGATGGTGATTAGCTAATGCGAGACCGGCCGTGATAAATCATAAGCACGTGATCCTCTCGAAATTAGTTTATGAATAAACTTCACATGTTATACGGAGCGGACGCCCTTCCAGTCGCAACCCATCACTGGGAAACCCATACCCACTCATTCGCACACATACATACACTTAGGACAATTTAGCCTACCCAATTCACCTGTACCGCATGTGTTTGGACTGTTGGGGAAACCAGAGCACCCGGAGGAAACCCACACAAACGCAGGGAGAACATGCAAACTCAGAAATGCCAGCTGACCCAGCCGAGGCTCGAACCAGCGACCTTCTTGCTGTGAGGCGACAGCACTACCTACTGTGCAGCTACGTCGCCAATATAAACACATAAAAACTAAAAAATCTCACCTGTGTGTCCACATTGGAGAAACTTTGTGCACTTTCTCAATATGTACTGCAATCTTCATCTATTGATTACCATTAAGGGTGTCACGATCCTCCAAATCCTCGATTCGATTACATTTTCGATTCTAAAGGCACGATTTGATTCGATTTTCGATTATGAATAATTAATTAATTAATGACCAATTAATTATTTGTAGCCTACCGTTTAAACTACCTGACCTGCCTGGTCTTTGTTTTACCCATAAACAAATCATACAGTAAATGAATAAAGGCAAGATACACACATAATTACCACCTGTCAATCACTTTTTCTGCGGGACTCGTGAATAGGCAGTGATCTGTGTCGTTATAATGGCGTCGGTAAAAAAGATGCACAACCAACAGGAACCAGCCAACAGTATCTGAGGTGTTCGCTAAAATGACTAAGTACAAGTGAGTGAAAGATTGAAGCAGCCCTCTGACTGCCTGGACCTGCTGTCTCGAGCGCATGGCTGTGTCTGTGTGGTCACGTGATGTGCATTTTCAGAGGTAGAGAGGAAGGAGGGCTGCTCAGAAATGCTACACGCCACTGTAGATGTCAAATCGTTGTCTTTCTAAAATGCCATTTAAAAACAAAGACAGTGTAAACAGGGCCTGAGTGTGTAGTTTTCGCGAGCGGATTTGCAGCGGGGGCGGGCGGAGGATCGCGATGCCGGAGGATCGACGATTCTATTTTTTGATTCGATAATCGAAATTGAGCATAAATTTCGATCGGTTTCGATTAAAAATCATATCATATCACATACCAAATAATAAGAGCGAATGCTGTGGTTTGAATCTTCCTTCCTGTGTTGCTTTGAAAATGCGCATGTGCAGATATTACACCACCTATTGACCAATATGTGGTACTGCAGAAGCAACACAACTCTCATTCATTTTAACAACCCGGCCTCATTGTGGAAACGTAGCCCTGCGGACGTTTCTGCGGACCGCGATTTACGTCCCGGGAGGTACGTATTCGAGCATTTTTTTGTTTTCGCGGATCCGCAAGAGGCCGCTGTGCGCGCTTTTTCGCGTCTCGGGCGCCTCTCGGGAGCGCGCACCGTTCGCACCCGCGCCTTTCGCGCGCGAAAAGCCGCCAAATCGGAAAAAATAAAAATAAATCAAAAGCCCCCGTCTTCGATTACGACTGCGTTTTCGGATCCCGCCGCGTTCTCGCCCTTATTTTTCGGATTCCGTTTTTCGTCTTACCTGATTTCTGGAACCCGCTGTTCCCCGGACACGATCCCGGTCGTCGTCCACCGCGGCCGGCTCCGGCTCCTCCTCCTCGTCCGGGGCCTCCGCTCCGCCGACGCAACGCTGTGAGCTAGGCGGACAAACTGATTGCGTCGGGAAAGCCCTCCACTCGGAGGCGAGCCGTCGGCCGGCGAGCGCGAAGAGGAGGGGCGGAGCGGCGCCACAACGCCCCGCAGCGTTAGCTCGAAAAAAAAAACAAACGCGGCCTTTGCGTACCTCCGGCCACGTAAATCGCAGTCTCCAGGAACGTCCGCGGGGCTACGTTTCCAGAATGAGCTTGGGTTGCATTTTATATAAGCAAGCACTTTCAATTGGAAAACTTACTTTTTCTATTTTTTTCCAACACAGCTCTTTTGATTTTAATAAACAAACAGAAGTGAATTGTTTAATTTAAGCATAGTTACATTCTTTGGACCAACTAAAGCCATAATCCATTTTTTTGAGTGTGTGTATGCAGAGTTCAGCGGCTAATCAGCCGGAATCAGCTAAGGTGATGAGACAGCGAGCAGCAAGACCTTACTGTCACTCAAGTGGCCCCATCCTTAATTATGCAGACTTAATATAACTTAGGGCCTACTCACACTATGCCATCCGTACCGTGCCCAGGCCCGTTTCCCGGATCGTTTGAGAAGTGTGAGTGCGCTGAATCGGGCTCAAGCACGGTTCACTTGGCCGGCCCTGGCCCGGTTGGAAGAGGTGGGCCTGAGCGCAGTTCACTTGGGCTTTGGTGCGGTACGCTTGTAGTGTGAGTGCAAAACGCGCCAAAGCCCGAAACTGAAAGCGAGACGTGACTTTTAAGGGGCTGTTTGATATGGATTTATTAATCATTCTTACTGTTCAGTGAACGCAAACTGCCATAGTTTATTAAAGACGCAAACTCCTCACTGCACGACAGCTGCGCGGCTTCAGCAGACCTCCTCATTCCTGCAGCACGAGAGCTTTATGATTGTTTATGAGCGCCAAAAGGGGCGGATCTGTTCGGCGAAATATCTGACTGCGTGTCCCCGCATCCCTTAGGACTGTTTGGCGGAATATTTGACTGCATATCAAACAACTGAAACAATATAACTAGAGAAATCTCCACTGTGCTGCTGAGTAAGAGAGCGCTTCTCACTGAACAGCGCAGCAGCGATGACGTAAGCGTGCCGAAGCCCCTTTGTGGTGTGAACGCGGGCTGTCGGGGGAGACGGGAGGGGGAACAAGCGTGCTTTGGCCCGGTTCGAGGCAACTGTACCTAGTGTGAGTACGACCTCAATATACATGAAACAGATGAGTTATAAAAAAAGTTCACCTCTTCACAGTTGTCATGAAGGGTATTATTAGATATATACACCAAAACCAGATTTACCAGGCTATAAACATGGTTTTATCAGCTGTAAAATTGGCCAATTTAGCACTACAGCCGGTGAACATCTAGTGTTCCTGGAGCCAGCCCCTAAAGGCGAGTCGATGAATTGCAGTTTCAGTTACTTCCGTATTGGCTCCCTGAGAGAGAGCGGGAGGTCACCGCTTGGAGGAAACACTGCAATAGGCTACAGTTGTTAATTTAAAACTTTAACAGATCCCTTTTTTGTTCTAATGATACATGACATGATGAATTAGTATTTTAAAAATAAGTATTTATTCCTATTTCTTTATTCTAAATCTTTAGGAAATATTTTAGCCAATTCAGCTAAAAATAGTGCTTAAAATGACACTAAAGCAGTATTTAAATCTCATAATTAAATAGAAAATGAGGTGTATGACTGATAAAAGGTCCATTTTTTTTAGAAAAAAAAGAATCACTCCTTTTACCAGGCTGACAACAGGCCTGAAACATCTACCTGCAGCCAGATTTGCATTATGATGAATTAGTTATTAGTATATTTAGTTCAACAGTGTGAATACCGGATTAACAAATAATCTTTACATCCCTTTTGAGAGCCACTTTCCTTCTAGATAACCTCACATCTCTTGTTCTCAGTCTCCAAAAAAAAGGGTCTTCTCAGAAACACAACAATGCTGATTACTTGCACAGTAACACAATCAGCCAGGAATGAAGAGGCACCGCGTTACATAAGAGACATATCAACATCATCAGACAGATTTAGCTTTTACTTCAGGGAGACTCATCATTATTGCTGCTATTAGACGCCTCTCATCTGTTCTCTGTGCACACTGGAGTTGAAGCGTACTGTCCATGACCCGACTGATGCCGTCACAAACTGCAGTCTGAGTGAAGCCAGCGAATGATTGAGTTAAACTGAAGGAGATTGTTCTGGGCTTTAATGGCATTGTGGGACTGGATAGCTGATAGAGTGCATTAACCTGGACAGCAGGGTTGTGTGGCGTTCAGATCTAAATAAAGAACGCCTTTTACATTTCATTTCGATCGCATTTGAATATAAAGCAGCTGAATTAATATAGAAGGACATTTCATGAGGCGATTCATTTTCCATTTGATTTAACTGTAAGATGCGGGCTATTTAAAATATGACGTCTGTCTGTCTGTCTGTCTGTCTGTCTGTCTGTCTGTCTGTCTGTCTGTCTGTCTGTCTATCTATCTATCTATCTACCTGTCTACCTGTCTGTCTGTCCTCCCATTCATCCGTCCATCCATTTATAAACATTAATATCCATCCATCCATAAACATTAGTATCCATCCATCCATCCATCCATCCATCCATAAACATTAGTATCCATTCATCTATCCATCAATTCATCCATTAATAAAGATTAGTATCATCCAACCACCCATCTATAAACATTAGTAACCATCCATCCATCATCCATCATCCATCATCCATCCATCCATCTATAAACATGAATATTTATCCATCCATTTATCCATCCATCTATAAACATTAATATCCATCTATAAACATTACTATCCATCAATTCATCCATTCATCCATGCATCCATTAATAAAGATTAGTATCATCCAACCACCCATCTATAAACATTAGTATGCATCCACCCATCCATCATCCATCCATAAATATTAGTATCTATCTGTCATCCACCCATCCATCCATCCATCCATCCATCCATCCATCCATCCATCCATCCATCCATCCATCCATCCATCCATCCATCCATAAACATTAGTATCTATCCATCCATCCATAAACATTAATAACCATTCATTCATCCGTCCATCCATAAACATTAATAACCATTCATTCATCCGTCCATCTATCTATATTCATCCATCCATCCATCCATCCATCCATCCACCCATCTATCCTTCGATCCATCTATAAACATTAATATCTATAAATCCATCCATTCATTCATCCACCCATAAACACTTGTATCCATCCATCCATCCATCCATCCATCCATCCATCCATCCATCTATAAACATTAATAGCTATGAATCCATCCACCCATAAACATTTGTATACATCTATCCATCCATCCATCTATCCATAAACATTAATATCCATCCATCCATCCATCCATAAAGATTAGTATTCATCCATTTATCCATCCATCCATCCATCCATCCATCTATTTATCCATCCATCTATAAACACTAATATCTATAAATCCATCCATTCATTCATCCACCCATAAACACTTGTATCCATCCATCCATCCATCCATCCATCTATAAACATTAATAGCTATGAATCCATCCACCCATAAACATTTGTATACATCCATCCATCCATCCATCCATCCATCCATAAACATTAATATCCATCCATCCATCCATCCATCCATCCATCCATCCATCCATCCATCCATCCATCCATCCATCCATCCATCCATCCATCCATCCATCCATCCATCCATCCATCTATCTATCTATCTATCTATCTATCTATCTATCTATCTATCTATCTATCTATCTATCTATCTATCTATCTATCTATCTATCTATCTATCTATCTATCTATCTATCTGTCTATAAACAATATTATCCATCCATCCACCTTGTATATTGTGGTCAAATTCACTTTAAAATCTAAAGTAAATCCTAAACTCAAACAGATCTTATATTATAGTTATATTCTGAACACCGTCAGCCCTGTGCAACACACTTTACTGATCAACATGATGTCCAGATATCTTTTGTTGCGTGTTTGGGATTTGCCCCAGGAAGCTGTTCCCCAAGCAGCGGGATTGTTATGTGCATCGAGTGGCACAACAGGAATTCACAATCAAGACAGATAAAGAGACCAAAAACAACAACAGCACACAAACATCCAGAGGCAGAGGAGGCGGGGCTTCAGACTCACCTGCCACTGAGTTGGGGCGGGGCATGAGGTAGAGTGGGGTGGGGTGAGATGAGTAGTGGGCGGAGCTTGGCTCAGGGATCTTGTTGAGGCTGAAGGTGGAGGCGGTCATGTTCTCATCTACGCGGTACAGACTGGAATCCAGTGTAGATCTGTGTGAGTGCCAAAGCTTCAGGCTGCTTCCCCGAGAGCCGTCGCCGTGTTTCCCACTCCGGTCCATCGGCTCTGAGTAATTGGTGAGGGTGGCTGTGGAAAAGAAGAGGAGCTATCAGAAGCATGCTCCCACATCAAAAAATACTACAGTTATTTATATTAAATACTATATTATTGTATCACCATACTATAGGAAAGTATAGTAAATACTACAGTTATTTATATTAAATACTATATTATTGTATCACCATACTATAGGAAAGTATAGTAAATACTACAGTTATTTATATTAAATACTATATTATTGTATCACCATACTATAGGAAAGTATAGTAAATACTACAGTAATTTATATTAAATACTATATTATTGTATCACCATACTATAGAAAAGTATAGTAAATACTACAGTTATTTATATTAAATACTATATTATTGTATCACCACACTATAGGAAAGAAAAGTAAATACTACAGTTATTTATATTAAATACTATATATATTTTTTAACCACACTATAGGAAAGTATAGTAAATACTACAGTTATTTATATTAAATACTATATTATTGTATCACCATACTATAGGAAAGTATAGTAAATACTACAGTTATTTATATTAAATACTATATTATTGTATCACCATACTATAGGAAAGTATAGTAAATACTACAGTTATTTATATTAAATACTATATTATTGTATCACCATACTATAGGAAAGTATAGTAAATACTACAGTTATTTATATTTAATACTATATTATTGTATCACCATACTATAGGAAAGTATAGTAAATACTACAGTTATTTATATTAAATACTATATTATTGTATCACCATACTATAGAAAAGTATAGTAAATACTACAGTTATTTATATTAAATACTATATTATTGTATCACCACACTATAGGAAAGAAAAGTAAATACTACAGTTATTTATATTAAATACTATATATATTTTTTAACCACACTATAGGAAAGTATAGTAAATACTACAGTTATTTATATTAAATACTATATTATTGTATCACCATACTATAGGAAAGTATAGTAAATACTACAGTTATTTATATTAAATACTATATTATTGTATCACCATACTATAGGAAAGTATAGTAAATACTACAGTTATTTATATTTAATACTATATTATTGTATCACCATACTATAGGAAAGTATAGTAAATACTACAGTTATTTATATTAAATACTATATTATTTTTAACCACACTATAGGAAAGTATAGTAAATACTACAGTTATTTATATTAAATACTATATTATTGTATCACCATACTATAGGAAAGTATAGTAAATACTACAGTTATTTATATTAAATACTATATTATTGTATCACCACACTATAGGAAAGTATAGTAAATACTACAGTTATTTATCTTAAATACTATATTATTGTATCACCATACTACAGGAAAGTATAGTAAATACTACAGTTATTTATATTAAATACTATATTATTTTATCACCATACTATATTATTGTATCACCATACTATAGGAAAGTATAGTAAATACTACAGTTATTTATATTAAATACTATATTATTGTATCACCATACTATAGGAAAGTATAGTAAATACTACAGTTATTTATATTAAATACTATATTATTGTATCACCATACTATAGGAAAGTATAGTAAATACTACAGTTATTTATATTAAATACTATATTATTGTATCGCCATACTATAGGAAAGTATAGTAAATACTACAGTTATTTATATTAAATACTATATTATTTTATCACCACACTATAGGAAAGTATAGTAAATACTACAGTTATTTATATTAAATACTATATTATTGTATCGCCATACTATAGGAAAGTATAGTAAATACTACAGTTATTTATATTAAATACTATATTATTTTATCACCACACTATAGGAAAGTATAGTAAATACTACAGTTATTTATACTAAATACTATATATATATCTTATAACTATACTATAGGAAAGTATAGTAATAACTACAGTTATTTATATTAAATACTATATTATTGTATCGCCATACTATAGGAAAGTATAGTAAATACTACAGTTATTTATATTAAATACTATATTATTGTATCGCCATACTATAGGAAAGTATAGTAAATACTACAGTTATTTATATTAAATACTATATTATTTTATCACCACACTATAGGAAAGTATAGTAAATACTACAGTTATTTATACTAAATACTATATATATATCTTATAACTACACTATAGGAAAGTATAGTAAATACTACAGTTTTTTATACTAAATACTATATATATTTTATAACCACACTATAGGAAAGTATAGTAAATACTACAGTTATTTATATTAAATACTATATTATTGTATCACCATACTATAGGAAAGTATAGTAAATACTACAGTTATTTATATTAAATACTATATTATTGTATCACCATACTATAGGAAAGTATAGTAAATACTACAGTTTTTTATACTAAATACTATATATATTTTATAACCACACTATAGGAAAGTATAGTAAATACTACAGTTATTTATATTAAATACTATATTATTGTATCACCATACTATAGGAAAGTATAGTAAATACTACAGTTATTTATACTAAATACTATATATATTTTATAACCACACTATAGGAAAGTATAGTAAATACTACAGTTATTTATATTAAATACTATATTATTGTATCACCATACTATAGGAAAGTATAGTAAATACTACAGTTATTTATATTAAATACTATATATATTTTATAACCACACTATAGGAAAGTATAGTAAATACTACAGTTATTTATATTAAATACTATATTATTGTTACACCATACTATAGGAAAGTATAGTAAATACTACAGTTATTTATATTAAATACTATATATATTTTATAACCACACTATAGGAAAGTATAGTAAATACTACAGTTATTTATATTAAATACTATATTATTGTTACACCATACTATAGGAAAGTATAGTAAATAATACAGTTATTTATATTAAATACTATATATATTTTATAACCACACTATAGGAAAGTATAGTAAATAATACAGTTATTTATATTAAATACTATATATATTTTATAACCACGCTATAGGAAAGTACTTGAATTAATTTGTTGTGATGATTGTATTGTTTTCAACGACTTCAATAATATAAACACATGAACCAATGCTGTAGGTTTCTACAACTATAGGGTATATTATACTATAATAAACCAGTTTATTGTAGTAAAAAGTAAACTAAAATACACTACAGTATTTATTACAATTTGAATTCTAGCAAAATTTAAAAAGCAAACGCACAATCTGACTTGTCTACTATAATCGGGAAGACAAAGACTATTTGTTACCCTGGATGGGTTGCATGGATTAAATGTTTGGTAATAGATAAGGACTTCTAGAGCGAGTACCGCACTCAAGTTTGCATTCGATGCATCCAAAATATTAAGTGTTCTTGGGGTCTTAAGCTTAAAAACTGAACTTTGAACTTTCAAGTCACCTCATACACCTCATACAGTTTCTCATCAAAACTTCTGACCAATCAAATACTTTCTAGTATCTGACATGCCCCGCCCTCTTCAAGCGTCTTCTCTTTTGATGCGCTTGTGTTGAACCACTCTCCCTGGCAGAGCTGTGATTAAACAAAAGACTATTGGCTGTTTTTAAAAAAGGGGAGGAGCTACTCTATGTCCTGCCCTCTCTTCATGTTTCGGTTGAGATTACGTCGAACATCAAATAAAAATGCATGTAATGGAACTGCATTCATATCAGAACACATATCACAGAGAAAAACTAAATATTGCATGTCAGATTTATCCAGTGTTTATTCCAGCTCTACCCCAAAGCATCTCTGCATGAAGAATAACAGTCATAGGTCAGTGTGTGGGTCACTCACCGATGATGCCGCTGTCTCTGCTCTCCAGGGTGGATGTGGGGCTGGTGACGGCCTGTCCTGGAGCAGCGGAGGGCAGAGTGGAGCACGGGCTGCAGGCTGGAGGGGACGCGGTGCTGCTGGTCAGGGTGGAACATGGACTCATCCTCCCGCTGGCTCCAAAACCCTGCACACAAAAACCTGCTCTCAGTGTGTGTGCTTATGCTCTTGAGTCTTAAAAGGTTAAGTCTAGAAGGGATACAGCTGCAGACAAGCACATCAATATCATTTTTGTGACACTGTACAACAATAATTGATATCTTTCATTACTTTGAGCGTGAGGTTTAGGGCTGGGATAGGGGTAGATGTCAATAAAATAAAATTAATTAGGTAATTTAATAAATAGCATTACTAATACTCGATATAATTACTGTTTTTACATTACTGTGATGGTCGGGTTAGGGATAATGTTAATAAAATACAATTACTGGGTCATTTTAAAACTAACATAAATAATTCCCATTAACTTCATGCTTGCACGATGGCTCAGTGGTTAGCACTGTTGCCTTACAGCAAGAAGGCCTCTGGTTCAAGTCCCGGCTGGGCCTGTAGGCATTTCTGTGTGGAGTTTGCATGTTCTCCCCATGTTGGCATGGGTTTCCTCCGGGTGCTCCGGTTTCCCCCACAGCCCTAACACATGCGCTATAGGTGAATTGAATAAACTAAACTGACCGTAGTGTATGAGTGTGAATGCAAGAGTGTATGGGTGTTTCCCAGTACTGGATTGCAGCTGAAAGGGCATCTGCTCCGTAAAACATAAGCTGGAATAGTTGGTGGTTCATTCCACTGTGGCAACCCCTGATAAATAAGGGACTAAGCCAAAGGAAAATGAACGAATGAACTTTTGGCCGCAGCCGCATCTCATCTGACCGTTTTGAAACTGAACTTCGTCGATAGATGATGGTGTAACATGAACACACAAGGACACAAGATCGCTTAAAGGTCCCATGAAATTAAAATAAAGTTTTAGAGATGTTAGTTTCAGTATTCTTAGGACCAGTGGCATTGCTAGGGGCGAAAGAGATAAGGGGAAGTAATTTTAGAAGTAATTTTATTTACTCCGATAACAAAATAAATGTTTTACAACCTTTTTTATGTAAGTGCAACATATTCCAAATGATCAGGGGCTTTTGAGAATACATCAGGGTTTTACGCCCCTAAAGCCTCCCCCTCGCAACGCCACTGGTTAGGACACCCATAGGATTGTTTAGGATATCTATGAGCTAATTTGCATCAAAACAGTGAAAAAAATTGCGTTTATTCATTCATTCATTGTCTTGTCGGCTTAGTCCCTTTATTAATCTGGGGTCGCCACAGCAGAATGAACCGCCAACTTATCCAGCAAGTTTTTACGCAGCGGAAGCCCTTCCAGCCGCAACCCATCTCTGGGAAACAACCACACACTCATTTATACACTACGAACAATTTAGCCTACCTGTACCACATGTCTTTGGACTGTTCGGGAAACTGGAGCACCCGGAGGAAAGGAAACCCTCGCGAACGCAGGGAGAACATGCAGAAACGGCACACAAACGGCAACTGAGCCGGGGCTCGAACCAGCATCCCAGCGATCTTCTTGCTGCGAGGCGATAGCACTACCTACAGCCACTGCTTCGCCAAAATTGCGTAAAAAAATATTTAAGTCACTGTGTGTTGTTTACATCTTTCGAAATGCTTCCATCTTTTAGCCTAGAAGACGGTATTTACAACAATATAAGATTATACGTACATATTTTCACATATAAAAAAAAAATATATATGGACTAATAAAAATACTTTTATACTTTTTAACTGTGTTTCTAATCCAAATTTCAACTAACTTTTAAATAAAAATAAGGAAGACGTCTGCCGAAAGCTTTGAAAGCATGCCAAGGTTAACCCTGAGCAAAAATCTTAAAACTTTGTTATATTTTACTCCGCGCTACTTTGTGCACATTACTCCTCTACTACGTCCGTATCTTTTACAGTCTATACTCATACTTCAGTTTCTCATCAAGTCTTCTGACCAATCAAATGCTCTCTAGTATCTGACTTGCCCCACCCCCTTCAAGATGCTTTTCATTTGATGCGCTTGAGCTCAAACACTCTCACTAGCTAACTTTCCATCTAAATATACGTATTAAATTTATGCGCAAAACTGGAATATCGCATAAAAGACGTACGAATAAAGCAGCGTTTCCATCCAACAAGCCAAAGAAAACAAAATCGTCACTTCCTGATTAACTAGCGCCAAATATCAGCAGTAAAAATTGAATTTGCTGCGGTAGGAGAGGCTGCACGAATCTTTTCCTTATTTAATAAACGACTTGCACCTTAGAAGACAGTATGGCGATACGCAATGAATGCATGGCAGTGTTTGAAGGCGTGAGACGCCGAGCACAGACGGAGCTCGATTCTGGAGGTCAGTAATAATACAATAACACTAATACTGAAATAGTTATGCGCTTTAGAATGACCAAAACAACATTTCAGATGTCATACAGTGTGCTCAGCCTGCTGGTTTGTCCATTCACACACATTTTCATCATCACATGATCTCTTCTAACAAAAATCACATGACTTTTTTTAATGCGCATACTGGAATTTGTTTAGTAACAGTGTTGTCATCGTAGTTTATGCGCATCTTTTGTTATCAAATAAAAATACTGGCAGTCTGGGGCTAAAACAAAAGCTATTGGTCGTTTTTAAAAAGGAGGGAACATGGGCTCATTCTCCCACTGGCTCCAAAACCCTGCACACAAAACCTCTGCCCTCAGTGTGTGCTTTTGGTCAGAGTCCAGCAATTACTCTCTATCAGCACAGGAAGTCCAGAGCCTGGCAGCAGGAAACTGCTTTCTCCACCCCTGATGGGACAGCGGTGGCGCTCTATGACAGGCAGGCCACTGTCGGTTCGGGTTAGGCGGCCGCTGAGACCTCAGGCAGGACATAATGAAGCGTGGCACGGCTAATCTGCCCACTCCCACCATTACCATCAAACATCACAACAGGCAAAGCACCTCGTCTTAAAACACTCACAAGCACTTAAGGTCAGGGAGACAGTCCACATGCTCACACACGCACACACATAGGAACTTCCCATAGGTGTGTGATGAAATGTATACTGCACAGTCTGTATACTCTAAATGTCCCCACAAGGTCAAAATATACTGGTGTTGCCATGCTTGTGGGGACATTTGGTTTAGGGAACTATTCAACAGTCAACAAGTGGATTTTGATCAACATGACAGATGTAGAAAATGTCAACGTTGTTCTGACAAATGCACCAAATCTATAAGCTCAGCTGCGAATATCACTGTATTTGCATCTTTTATCACTAATGATTTCTTCACTCATGACGCACTCATTCCATTGACGTTATTCCAATGCATACATTACCAGACCACATTATTAGCATTCATTTTGTATATTGTATATTGCACTGGATATTATGAAAATGTTCTGTGTTCTTTCATTAGAAACACCATCTCTTATATTATTTGCAGTGATTATTATGTCTGGCCCTAGATTTTGGTTGGTGCCTTAAACATTCTGTTGACTTAGTAATTTTACACCTACATGGTCTCTTATTATTATTATTATTATTATTATTATTATTATTATTATTAATTATTATTATTATTATTATTATTATTATTATTATTATTATTATTATATTATTATTATTATTATTATTATTATTATTTTATTATCATTATTATTATTATTATTATTATTATTATTTATTATTATTATTATTATTATTATTATTTTATTATTATTATTTATTATTATTATTATTATTATTATTATTATTATTATTATTTTATTATTATTATTATTATTATTTTATTATTATTATTATTATTATTATTTTATTATCATTATTATTATTATTATTATTATTATTATTATTTTATTATTATTATTTATTATTATTATTATCATTATTATTATTATTATTATATTATTATTATTATTATTATTATTATTATTTATTATTATTTTATTATTATTATTATTATTATCATTATTATTATTATTATTATTTTATTATCATTATTATTATTATTATTATTATTATTATTATTATTATTTTATTATTATTATTAGATGCTTTGGTGCATTTCTCACAACACTATTTACATTTGCACAACAGTTGATGCATTTCTCAAAACAGTCAGTCATTTGTGCACATCATAGTAGCAGTTTCTCATTCCTTTCAACAAATTGCAAATTTTTGACATGCATCGATTCCTTTCAAACCACTCTCTACTGTTTTTTTTCATCTGCTTATGTCATGTCAGTCAAAATGAACTAAACTTGTGAATGCTGAATAGCCATTTCATATAAAACTAATAGTCTTCATGTTATTACTTGAGTCATTACATACACAAATGTTGAACTAGTGTCAAAATCTGTCAAGCTAATTTTACAGTTTTTCTCAGTGGCTTTGGTGCGTTTCTCACAACACCAGTGCATTTCTGCACCACAGTTAATGCATTTCTCAAAACACTTAGTTCAAACTGCAAAACATAGCTGATAACCTGCAAAAGCGCATCAATTACACAAAATTGATAGTTCATTTCTCAAAAGCAAGTATTGATGTCAATTAAAGTGTCAGTGTCATCAAGATAAAAAGTTCTGACATCATTGTTTATAAACAAGATAGTCAAATGGCTTAGTCATGTTTTCATCATGACAATTTACTCTGGACATTTTTTCCAATGCTAAACAGTCAGATTTTGGTGACACTTCCTGAAAATTCTCAAGACAGCACTGTATTCTATTTGCACAGTAATTTGAAAACTACAGTAAAGTTAGACATCACTGCATTGAGTGAGGTATCTGAGTACAACCCACTGAATATGTATACTTCACATTTTTACTCTGCATTTGCTCTTTACAATCCTAATTTATTCACAGCGTTTTGCAAAAGAATAAACACACCCTTATTTACAACAAACATGAACTCCCTTTGGGTTGAACTGTGCACAACTGAAAACAATATTTCAGTACATATTGGACCTGAACCTGCAACATACACAGGTCTGTAAATCATTCATCAAATTGTTACATTTTAAAGACCTTGTTAGGAAAATAAAGATTTAAAATTTTTTTTATAAAGTTTGCTTGACCGATTTTGACATCGAGTTTAACAGATAGATGGATGGATGGATGGATGGATAGACAGACAGACGGACGGACGGACGGACGGACGGACGGACGGACGGACGGACGGACGGACGGACAGACAGACAGACAGACAGACAGACAGACAGACAGACAGACAGACAGACAGACAGACAGACAGACAGACAGACAGACAGACAGACAGACAGACAGACAGACAGACAGACAGACAGACAGACAGATAGATAGATAGATAGATAGATAGATAGATAGATAGATAGATAGATAGATAGATAGATAGATAGATAGATAGATAAAGCTGGCAGGGTTTTAGCAGTGCAGTATCTGAGATTCACTCTTCTATACAATATGGAGGTGTGTATTTACAGCAGGAGGTGAAGAAGTAAAGGCTGACCTGCGCGTCATCAGGCTCCTCCATGCTGAACTGCGGCCCTTCAGAGCCCTCGCTCACTTTGTCTCCCAGTAAAAAGCCAAGACGAGTCATCAACGTGTTCGCTGCCTCGTCCACTGACGGCGGGGGCCCGAGTTCAGCTCCTATCCCCCCTAAACAAACACAGAAACAGCAGTGAATCAAGTGAAACCGATTTCAGCATTCAGATGTGAAACCTGCAGTAAAAACTCAAAAACATAAATTCACAGAGAAAGTATTTGCTAACATTATATTGAAACATCTGAAAAC